>NC_142545.1:9567500-9877500 GCF_056151865.1 Erythranthe guttata | reverse complement strand
ATATATATATATATATATATATATATATATAATCAAACTTTTGTATTTTCGATTATTTCTTAAATTATGGAGGATAGTAATTATTTAATCATATTTTTTGTGATACCGTAATGTATATAATATATAAAAGTTGAATTCCATAGCTAATTGATTGACATTTGGCAATTTTAATTGATGACATGTCCTTAATTTTATCCCATGTGGCGAATTGATTGGTGGAAATAAATCATCAAAAAACATGTCATCATTTTCCAAAATTAAAGGTAATTAAATATATTTAATTATTTTATTAATCTATTTATATCCTACCATTTATAAAGTGCTATAAATATATCAACTTTCTTGGAAACCCTACATAAATTTATTTTTGAATTTAATTTTATAATTAATTTAATTTGAATTTAGTTAAATTCGATTTAAAATATTCCTTACTATAATTGCATGATTGGTGGTGTAACGTATTTTTTTAATTTTAATTCATAAAATTGGATTTATATTAAAAAAAACATATTGTAGAATAAATTATTTGATATTATACATTTTACATGAACATGACTAGAGAATATGTATTTTTTTACTAATTTAATATTATATATTAATATTATCTGTAAAAAAGAAAGATACATGTTTGAATTTACTATATGGACACCATTTGTTATGCCATGTGTAGAGTAATGTACTCCCAATTATTTACCAAATTGAAAATTATACTACATGAATTTCATGTTATTATTTAAATAATTATTTTTTCTTTACTAAATCCAGTGACAATAAATTTTACGATTGATTTAATTTTCTAAATTATATACTAATTAAAATACAAATTTTATCATGATTATACTAATAAATTGAATAACCTAAGTTAAGTTTAATCAATTCATAAAAAAAAATGAATTGATTTTATATATTTCAAAATATAATAATTCTTAATATTTAGAATTAAATTCGTTTATCCACTTTATTTAACGGCTAACATTAAGAATATAAATTGTTTCGTTTTAAATAATGATCGTATATACTATATATTGTATTCCACTAATAACTATTTCATTATAACTCTAATAAATATAATGGCGTAAATATCTACAACAACTCCAACTCAAAAGTATCAAAATGAGTTTGCAAATATTTATGTGCTATTTAATATTTTATTTTGATATTTATCTAAATGTATTTGCTTCAACCATAGATATTAAATAGTTGTTAATTAAATATATCTAATTGCTACATGTTATTTTCTAGATGGATACTCAGGTGGTTAAATTCATAACTCATGTTTGATATTTTATTGTGCATGATTGCATAATGTATTTTTACATTCTAAAAGATGAAATATCAAAATACCTCATTTCATAACTGTATTAGAATTTAAAATTACTATTTTGGAGTATAAAAATGGTGGTTAAATGTTTTGATAGCTCATTTAATAATCCCACTCGAAGTGCTCTTGCCGTAAATAGTTTATATTAATAATTCCCCTAATGTTTGTTTTCGTCTTACACCGATCCCCTTATGGTATGATTTTTCAAGGAAATTTTTTTTATTACGTGGAATATTCCAATAATGCTTATTATATATACCCTACACACACGACATTTCTTTATGGTACTTTTTAAAGACAAAAATTACCCTCAAGTGAACTTTACACGAAATCTTTATTCTTCTTAAATATCACTTTCACAAATTTTTATTATTACCACGACAACCCTAAGGGTAATTTTTTAGTTGAAAAAGTACGATAAAAGAAATGTCACGTCTGCAAGGGTAGACTCCATATTTTTTGGAACATTACATGGAATAAAAAAGAATTCGTAAAAAAATCACACCATAAGGGGGTCGTGTAAGGCAGAAACAAACATCGGGGGGGGGGTTTGGTATAATCACCGATAAGTGGAGGTGTTTTCTATAATTTAGCCTAAGTTCAGAAGGATTTTCATAATTTATCTTATTAACAATGATTATTGTTCTTTTACGTCTTAACGTTTGTTTATACCCTTATAATATTTTAAATAATTTTAATGTCGGTTTGATAATATAATTAAATATTAATTTCTAATATATTTAATATGTGTTTTTTATGGTTCAACTACCACACATAAGAAATTTGATATAAAGGTTCAAGATTGAATATAAATGTTCTTTTTTATACTGAATAATAGATCATTGCAAAAAGAATTGTTGCAAAATCAGAATTTGTGATTAATATTAGCATTAGAATTAGAATTATAATTATAATTAAGATTCTTTGAATTAGTATTAGTATTCATACTAGAAATAGGATTCAGATTGTAATTAGGATTAATATGATATTAGGATTATGATTAATATTAGTATTAGAATTATAATTAAGATTATGATTATGCTTAGTACGATAATTAGTGACATGCATTAGTATTAGAATTATGATTAACATTAGGATGGGGATTAGAATTATAATTAAGATTAGAATTAGAATTAACATTAGCATTATTAGTATTAAAATTATTTGGCTTATGATTAGTGTTAGGAATAGGATTATGGTTAGGATTGCGATTAGAACTATTATTAGTGTTATGAATAGAATTAGGAATACGATAAGGATTTGGATAATATTAGAATTACAATCATAATTAGCATTAGCATAATAATTAGCTTATCTAGATTAGCATTAGCATCAAAATTAGTATTAGCATTAGCATTAACAATATTAACATTTTAGTATTAGTAATAGTATTAATAATAGCATTAGTATTAATATTAGTATTAGTAATAGTATTAGCATTGGTATTAGTATTAGTATTAGTATTGGTATTGGTATTAGTATTAGTATTAGTATTAGTATTAGTATTAGTATTAGTATTAGTATTAGTATTAGTATTAGTATTAGTATTAGTATTAGTATTAACATAAGTATAAGTATCCGTATCAATATTATTATCGGTATCAATATCAGTATCAATATCAGTATCAGTATCAGTATATATATATATATATATATATATATATATATATATATATATATATATATATATATATATATATATATGTGTGTGTGTGTGTGTGTGTGTGTGTGTGTGTGTATCATTAGCATTAAAATTAGTTTTAGCATTTCTATTAGTATAAGTAATAGTATTGGTAATATTATTAGTATCAATATTAGTATTAATATTACTATTAGTAATAGTATTAGTATTAGAACTAATATTAGTATTACTATCAGTATAAGTATCCGTATCAGTATTAGTATCGATATCAGTACCAGTATCAGTATCGGTATCAGTATCAGTATCAGTATATGTATCAGTATCGGTATTAGTTTCAGTATCAAAATCAGTATGAATATCGATATTAGTATCAATTTCAGTATCAGTATCAATATCAATATCAATATTAATATTAATATCAGTGTAATTAGTATAATATTAGTATTAGTATTAGTATTTTTATCAGCATCAGTATCAGTATGAGTAACAATATTAGTATCAGTATTGTAATAGTATTAATATTAATATTAATATTACTATGAGTATCAATATGACTATCAACATCAGTATCAGTATTAACATCAGTATTAGTATCAATATATGTATCAGTGTCAGTATCAATACCAGTATCAGTATCAGTATTTGTATCAATATCAGTAAGTATTAGTATTAGTAGTGTTAGTATTAGTAGTAGTATTAGTATTAGTATTAGTATTAGTATTAGTATTAGTATTAGTATTAGTATTAGTATTAAGATTAGTATTAGGATTATAATTAGTATCAGTATGAGTACCCGTATTAGTACGAGTATAAATATTAGTATTAGTATCAATATTAATATCAGTAGTACTATTATCATTACTTTCAATATTAGTATTATTATTAGTATTAGTATTAATATTGATATTAGTATTAGTATTAGAATTAGTATAGTATTGGTATTGGTATTAGTATTAGTATTAGTATTAGTATTAGTATTAGTATTAGTATTAGTATTAGTATTAGTATTAGTATTAGTATTAGTATTAGTATTAATATTAGTATAAGTATTAGTATCAGTATTGGTATTATTATTGGTATTGGCATATACATCTTGTCTCTTTTGCAATATTTATAAGTTGTGTTGTTGTTTGAGTAATGTGATCACTAATTTAATGTTGTTAGTGATAAACTTGCATGTTATTTTAATATCTATTGTGTTACCTCTATGCTACTGTGCGTAGTTAAGTTAGTTATTTTGCAGAGGATTCACATGGTGTAGTAGATTGCATTCCATGAAATAGAGTTATACGATATGTTTTAAATTATTTCACTTAATCTTCATATCGTGCTTTGCGCCATACGCGTATTTTTCTTTGCAATATTTAATTGAATTTCATATGTTATAACTCTGAATTAAGAGATAATTTTTTTATTTCCATCTATTTTGTTTTACTTGAATTGCTGTTGTTATAAAAATATATTCGTTTAAATATTATTATTTTACTCATTTTGAAACTGATATACGTGCAACGCACGGGTGAAGTACTAGTTATTTCAAATTTCTAATTCAAAATCAAATCTTGAAAATTTTATTTTAATGTTAGTTAATTGTTTCCATATATACATATTGTTCACAGTTTCTCTCATTTAAACACAACTATAAAATCCCCGTAACCTCATTCGTCACCACCATTCATATTATACTATAATAACACTAGAAAGAAGGGGTATTTTTCCTTTTCGTATTTTTTGTTTTTTCATTTTTTTTTCAATTCTTAAATTCAATTCACTTATTTTCTTGTTTTGGAGACGTGCTATTTCCATCCTCAAAATAACTTATTTCACCACCAAATTAAATATATTTCCAATTTTACCCTTTTGTTCTTCTTTCACCTATATTTTTTACAAATTTATAAACCATTTACTACTAAACTAATTAAAATATTTATAAAAAAAATCCCACCGTTTCACGGGAAATCTCACCCTCTCCACCTTAAGTGAATAATACATTTGTCAGATAAAAACATTTTTGAAGATCAAAAAGAGCACGAATTCACGTTTTTGGAGAAATAAATTTAGATTGCTTGTATGGAAGGTCATGTAATCCTCAAGAATTGGTCAATTTGGCTTAATATAATTTTATTTCCGAAACAAAATTACATATTCTGTTGGTCATCTAATATGAAAGTTTAAATATATGTTAATAACTATTTTCATTGTAAAAAAAATAATAAAAAAATAAAAAAAAAAACGAAAAAATAATAAAATAAAATAAAAATAAGTTAGAACACGTGAGGATTAAGTTAAAATAAGAAAGTGTAGTGGAATATAAATTTGAGGGATATTTATGACATTTTACAAGCTTTGATGGTGAATTGAGATAATTTGGTGGTGGAATATCTTTGTTTTGTCCGAATGATTTTCTTGAAAATATAAATCTTTATGTTTTATTTATTAGTTTGTTTGTAAGTAGTAAGTACGCACTAATTATTTAATCATAATCAATTTTGTATTTTTTTTTGTTTTGTTTTTGTTCGATATATTTATATATTTAACAATTGATTTTTTTGTTAATGATTTCTAGGTATGGATGTCGTGAAGCCATGTTTACGCTATTGCACCTTCGACATAAACTGTACATTCACCCACCTAACTGTACTCCCGTCACGTTTCGTTTTTCCATTTTCATTTCCATCATTATGTGGTTTCATAATTGGTTCGATTTTCATTTATTATTAATTTTTTTTTCGATCTATTCTTAATCGGTTTGATTTTCATTCATTTCAGCTGTGATTTTATTTCTAGGTGAGTTTGTTGGGAAAAATACAGTTTTCGTCCCTCACGTTTGCACCAATTTTGCATTTCGTCCCTCATGTTCACAAAAAACACATTCGGTCCTTCATGTTTAAAAAATTCAACAGTTTTAGTAATTTCCGTCAATTTTCCGTTAAAACTAACAAAATTGAGGGTGTGCCCATCACTGACTTAACTGACAAGCTAACAGTAAATTGACGGAAATGACCAAAAGTGTTGAATTATTCAAACATGAGGGACCAAATGTGTATTTTGCATACATGGGAGACCAAACTTGAAATAGGTGCAAACTTGAGTGGGAAAAATTATAATTTTTCCTCAATTTGTTCATTTGAGACATATCCTAGCTGGAATAGTTAAGAAAGAAAGCTATTATGGAGAATATGAGGTAATTGGCACGTATTGTTCATGTAATTAATTATTACAATATCAGTTTTGTAATTATTAAATTAAATGCATCTACACAATAATATGTAAAGACAAGATTGATAGTTGAAGTTTTATACTTCTCAGTTTGACCCCAACTCAAATGTCATTTATTTGCAATTTGGTTATGTATTTGATCTATATCTATATACCATATACTGTTTACTACTCTCTCTTTCCTTCCCATTTTAACTGCCATTTTAGGCTAATTCACAAATAATTAAGAACATTAATAAATGTGTATGGATTCTAGAACACTTTCATAAATGTATAGTAAGGGTATAATTGAGAAAAACACAATAAATATTTCATTGGAATCCTAAAGTTACAATTACTTTGAAAAAAAACAATTTCTCTAGAAAGACAAATAAATGGAAAGGAAGGAATACTTAATATTTTGATTGAAGTAAATGGTTTTGAAATAAAATAAAATTTTCCAAGAATAAATAACTCATTCCAACTTAATACCATAGCAAAAATATTTTTATTTGACGACTATTTGTATTAGTTTCATTGAATTAAGGTGCAATTATTATTTTTTCATTTATATTTTGCATATTTAGACTGCACTAAAAAGATTCTTATTCTTAAAAATTTCAGCATCAATCTCGGCAAACATATGCTTTTTCGAAATGCACAAATAAAAATTAAAAGGGGCTATTTGACAAACTAAAAATCTCATTGAATTTTAATTTCTTGATAAATCCAGTTTTTAAATTGATATTTGTTATAAGTCTAATCAACACAAAATAGACCAATTAACTATTCCAAAAAATAAAATAAAAAATATGTTGATATTTGCAAATCCCGCCCCTAATCTACACCGAAATCTCCTCCATAATTTATGCTCACAAATCACGCTTTCAAATCCACTTGAAAACAATGAAAAATGTGCATGTTACTCGCGAAGAGAGCTATACTTATAGGTGATGTCAATGCATATGTTGTAAAACACTACTTTGATAATTAAATTTCTGTTAAGGATCCGAGTGTATTGGACGAGAAAGTTGTACCATTTGGGTCGGACAATGTATCTTATTTTTTAAATCACAATTTTTGTATTTTATATTTTCTTTTATCATTTATTTTGTTTATATCGCACTTAAATCAAATGGAATTGATATTGTTTTTAAACTTTGTAGATTATATCGTATTATATATAAACTATTCAAAGTTTTCGTTCGATTATTTTATTCAAACGTATTTTCATTTTTTATATTACCCACATGCATCACATTAGCATCCTCTTTTCATTTATAAAGGTATTTGATTTACCTCCTCGGCGTGTTTTAGTAATTAAAAAAATGTACTTAGAATTGATCCCCGTGCATCACACGGATGAGTCACTAGTATAAAAAAATAAGAATTTAAAGATAATAAATCTAATTTTATGTAATACATATATGTAAAAATTAAGATTTAAAAGTATATTCAAAATAATGTACCATAAATATTTAAAAAAGTCATAAATATTCAAAAAAAAAAAAAAAGGGAACGCATAGTAGGGGTGTGCTTGGGTCGTAAACCCGAGGGTTTTTAGCAAAACCCGCCCTCGTCCCGTAAACCAACGGTTCTTGATTTTAAAGAACCAAACTTGCGGGTTTTCGACGGGTTTAGGATAGACTGGTCTATTGCGGGTTTAAAGTAGAACCCGACCTTCAGGGGTCGAAACCCGTCGTAATTTAAAAAAAGTTATTCTTTAATAATTTATAAGTTTTGCGCGAAAGTATTTAAAAATTAAAATGAATGACCAAGTGTAAAATTTTCAATTGAAACAAACATAATTAACATCAGTGATAAATGTTCAGAGGAAATCAAAATTAATACATTTTAACATAATTCCAAAAAAGAGTAACTAAATTCAAACATCTATAAGACAAGATTTAAAAATAAAATAGATAATCATAGACAAAACGAGACGATATCTTCGTTATAGATGTAACTTATAATTTTTGACAAAATACTTTATTTATGTATTATACCTTATTAATTTATTATACTACATAATATAAATAAAATGACGTCGTTTTGCATAGGTGGGCTTGACAGGTTTCACGGGTAGTAATTTTTTTGAACCCGCGGATCTTACTCATTTAAAGACTCAATCCTATAGATGGACCTATCCGTCCAGTCCTAACGGAGCAGTTGTTACCGGGTTTGACAGGTTCAACTGATTGATAGGTCCCACTTACTCACCCCTAAGATAGTATATTTGTTTAAAATACAGTACTAGCTGAGCTTTCATCCCAAGCCTATCAAGGAAACTACAAGACACCTTACCATTCACCATAGGACAACATTACATTACAGTAACACATCAAAACTTATTTAATATATACATATATAGGTAGGGATGGCAACTGGTCGGTTATGGGTCGGGTTTGCCTAAAACTTAGACCCGATCGGTGAAAAATATACAAAACTCAAACCCGCCCCAATCTGGTTCAACTTAGACTCAGACCCACCCAACCCATTCCTGAATTAAACGGTTCTGACCCGCCAGACCCGCTAGACCCGTTAACATTAAAAAAAATTATTAATTTTTAACTTCCATAATATTTTGCTTCTATATTTAAAAAAAATAATCTAAAAATTAAATTACCATAATTTAAAATACTTCTACAAGTGATAAACAATGAATAATAAAATTATATAATTAATTATATTTAACTTTTACAATACGTAAAGTTCAAAAGGCAAAGCGGCTAGCGATGGTCGACAAGTGATATATTTTACTTACGAGAAATGAGATCAAAAAATATGAAATGGTGAAAAATGGGTAAATGAGAATAGACACGATGAAAATTGATAGTTTGATAGATGAAACCATAAATTAATTTATATATATTGATTAATTATAAAATATAATATATTTATATGGGTCGGTTCTAGGTCGGTTCTATTAAGACCCATAACCCGACCCAGAACCATCCGGTTCTGAAAACTTAAACCTATTACCGACCCATAACCATTTAACTTACCCAGACACGCTCCAAACGGGTCTGTTCCGAGTCTATGACTTGGCAAACCCGTACCCATTGCCATCCCTATATATAGGGAATATTTTTTTTTAATCAATGATGTGCAGTTGCACACCCTAGAACCAAAGTGAATTCGCCAGTGTATACGGGTGAATTTGATCTGGTTTTATGAATCCTACGTTCCTAGTAACAAGAAAGAAAAATATAAAAATTATTAACAAAGAAAAGAGAAAAAAAAAATATTGAAAAGAATATAGCGACTATTCATACAAAATACATAAAGAAATCGAATTATAAACACAAACAAAAAAGTATTCAAATTATCAAGAAAAAGAAAACAAAAACAAATAGTAATTAAATCCATGGATAAGAAAGAAAGAAATAGAGAGAAAATAATCCGGTACCATACTTGCAACGTACATACACCTTACTAGTGATCATAAGTATGTATGTGAATAAGTGATAAGTGACACGTAAAAACAACTTTCCGTTTTAAGTTGAGGGCTCCACATTTAATGTATTTTCAATATTTTAGATGTAATAATTAGTCGTATTATTTACTTAAGTAAATTTTATAAATACCATAATATTAAATGAAACATCTATATTAATAAAATAATATTAAATTTTTTTTATGATAATACAAAAAGAAAATGTTAAGTAATAGATGTGGATGATTAAAACTATTTTAAACTTTGAGGAAGTCAATATAATTTACTCAACATCTGGTCACGAGTAAAATATAAATTTTAAAAGTCACTGGTCACCGGGTTAAGTCTTAGCTACTATCAAAATTTAAGCGAGACATGTATTCAAATTGTAGGTGATCTAGTTGTAATTACACCAGACATCAAGGCCCTGATGTAGTAAATTTACGTTTCTTTTAAGAAAAATTGATGGTTAATTTGACCAAAGTCGTCACAACACACGACTAACACCAAAAAAGACTTAATTGTTTCAACCAATATTCCAATTTTAATGAAAATTATGAACTATCACAACAAAATAAGAGAAATTTTAATATGAGCATGTCACGTTAACGTTCCGTGCATGAACTAATGTATTACAACTTATTTTAATTATTTTCTTTCTGTTTTATATTCTTATTAATTTGAATTTTAAAATACTTGTATTCCATCAGTCGTTTTGATAAGTAGAACATGAAGTTTTGTATTTATATGATATTATTTAAAAATAAATCATAAAATAGAGTATGTAACTTTAATTAATTAATCGTAAAATTATATATTAAGTAAAATCATAGGTAATCACACGAAGTGACGTGGTGTTTGCTAGTATATATAAACACAATTTTTTTACTATTTGGCAACTATTTTCTTAATGAAGAATATAATGGCAGTAACTTTTCATTTAACACACAATGTACAGTATGAAAACTAATTCAATAGAAAATGAAAGATTGATTTTGTTTGTGTATCTTAATTCTCATCCCAATTGAATTTCGTTGCCGACAAGACATTGAAATCATACAGCTGTGAGTGAGGGGTACATTTAAATTGATGGCCACCTAAATTTGAAATCATACAGTTGTGAATTGACTTGTGAGGGGTCCAACTTTTAAATGTAGAAAAAAAAAAAAAAAAAACAGTATTTACCAAAATGTCTGAGATTATATTGAATTTAAATGTATTTGATCCGTTAAAAATTCATTCATAAAAAAATTGATTAACAAATTGTACTTTTTTTCTATTTACTACTGATTTTAGTATGTACCATGGTTTGCTTTTAAGTAATAGATTTAATTAGTTAAATTGATCCGCATACTTAGATCATATATCCTAAGTTAACTGATTTTTCAAATTTAACAAAAGGATTTGCATTAATGATATATAGTTCTAATAATCCTGATTATTAAGTTGAAACCGTTAAATCTAATACAGTAATGATTTCGGCCCTAAAGATTATGATTTATTTAAATAGAAGCCCAATATTGACAGAGAAAAATAATTACACAAATCATGAAATAATAAATATTAAATACATGAAGAAATTATTATTTCTCCATTTCTCTTTCAATTCAAATTATAAAAAAAAAAAAAAAAAAAGGAAATATTCCATACTTCTAATCGTATGGTTAGTCACTTACCATGGTTGGAAACAAAATAACTTGTCACCATTTGCAATTTGCTGAACAACTTTGTCTCTCTCTCTCTCTGTCTCTCTCTCTCTCTCTCTCTGATCTCTCTCTCTCTCTCTCTCTCTCTCTCTCTCTAAATAATATTCTCAAAGAAAACAATGGCGGCAGAAGCTGCGGGTGGAGCTGCCATTCAATTTCTGCTAGAGAAGCTGATATCAGTTTCCGGGGAGCAGATCAGCCTCTATCGAGATTTCAAGAAAGACTTGAAAAGGCTAAAAAGTTCAGTCTCCATGATTCAAAGTTTCTTGAACGATGCGGAGAAGAAGCGAATCACCGACCAAACTGTCGAACGCTGGTTAAGGAAGCTTGAAGGTGTGGCTTTCGATGCCGATAATGTCTTTGATGAGCTCCATTATCAACATCTCTCCAAGGAAATTCATAAGCATGACAAAATGAAGAAGAAGAAGATTAAGTGCCATTTTTTCGTCCCACAATGCATTCCCAATACGCGTCGACTAAAAATGGCACGTAAAATCAATGATATCATTCAAAACTTTGAAGAGATCAACAAGGAGGCGACCGACTATGACCTTCAAAAGGCAGTGTTAGGTGCATATGCTCTGCTTACTGGATCATCTGTAGGCCTTGAAACTGATTCATTCAGTATCGATCCGATTTTTCTTGGAAGAGAAAATGATGTGTCTGAAATAGTGAAGATGATGACTACACTTCCAAATGATCAAGTACTCTCTATCCTCCCCATTTTCGGGATGGGAGGACTCGGAAAAACAACGGTAGCTCGGAACGTGTTTGATCATGAAGCCATAAAGATTCATTTTGCTAAGTGTTTTTGGGTGCATGTCTCTCAAAACTTCGATGCCAAGGTTCTTTTCAATAAAATTCTTATATTGTTAACAGGAACAAACGCCGGACTTGGAGATAAACAAGCGGTTCTGGAAAAGCTTCAAAAGGAGTTGGGAGCTCAAAGATTTCTACTTGTTCTTGACGATGTTTGGAATGAAAATCATGAAATATGGGATGATTTTAGTAATTCATTGAGAAAAATTAGTTCCGCTACGGGAAATGGCGTTGTTGTTACTACGCGAAGTGAAAATGTTGCTTCACTAGTAACAACACTCCCTACTATCCACAAACTAAAGCACTTGCCAGAAGGTGAGTGTTGGTCTATAATCAAAGCAAAATCCTTTGGAGAAGGCAGTGTTCCATTAGAATATGAGACCGTTGGAGTATCTATTGCAAATCGATGTCAAGGTTTGCCGTTGGCAGCCAAAGTGGTTGGGGGGTTGTTGCGCGGTAAGTCGATTGATGAGTGGCAATCGATTAATGAGAAATGGCTCTCATATTCACGAGATGAAAATCCAGTCTCCAAGATTTTAAAATTGAGTTTTGATTATTTGTCGCCACCATCACTCAAAAAGTGCTTTGCATATTGTTCCATATTTCCTAAAGGATATGGCTTCGAAAGAAAGCGTTTGGTTGAGCTGTGGATGGCAGAGGGATTTCTTGGAGGAAGTGATGATATGGAGATTGTCGGCAATAAATTCTTTAATCTTCTTTCACAAAACTCGTTGTTACACAATGTGGAGAGAACCAGGTATTATAACATGCATGATCTTGTGCACGATCTAGCATCCTCTATTTTAAATCCAAAGACAGATAATATTTGGGACGAGGCGTACCAAGTTCGGTATATCAGCCTGCAATCTACCGATGCTGAAACAAGTCATATCCTAAAAGAACAAGCAAGATATCTTCGTACATTACATTTCGAATGTGACGTACTTAATATCATGTTTTCAGATTTCAAATGCCTGCATGCTCTAATTATCGTGAAAGATGGATTTGAAAGCAATGATGAAGATCTAGAGTTGCCAAGTTCGATAGGGGAGCTAATACACTTGAGATGTCTTGACATTTCAGGGACAACAATTAAATGTTTGCCAGACTCTGTTGGTGAACTCTATCACTTGCAGACATTAAGAGCATGTGGTGCCTTGGAGAAACTGCCAAATACATTGAAGCACTTGATTAGCTTAAGACATCTCCACATTCCTCGAATAGAATTATTTTCAGAGATGGGAAGATTAACTTCTCTTCGAACACTACCGTACTTTGGAGTGGGGGATGAAAAGGGTCGAGGAATTGGTGAGCTCGGAAGCTTGAAGAACCTGGAAGGAAAACTAGAGATTTATAATCTTGAAAAGGTGCATGACAAAGAAGAGGCTATGAGTGCAGATTTATTACAAAAGCCAAACATAGTCAAGTTAAATCTTACATGGGATGAAGATAGAGAAGGTGGAAATGGCGATGAGAGTGTGTTGGAAGGCCTTCAACCTCACCCAAATTTAGAGAGCTTAAATATTTGTGGATTTGGAGGAAGAAGTTTGCCATCATGGTGTTCAAATATGTTGTGGCTTAATAAATTGATGGAGATAACACTTGAAAGATGCAAACAATGTGAACAAGTCCCAATGCTAGGGCACTTACCACATTTGAAGAATCTTTATCTCGATGGTCTGGTGAATGTGAGATCCATAGGTCCCTCGTTTTACGGAATTGATGACAAATGTGTTTCCAAGAATACATTAGTTAATGTGTTTCCGGCACTTGAAAGGCTGGAGTTGAGGGGAATGTCAGAGCTGACAGAGTGGTTAGAAGCTGAATTGCCAAGTGTAACACCTGAAAATGATCAACTACCTGTGGTATTTTCTCGCCTTGAGTACTTGCGGATTAAAGATTGCAGGCAATTGGAGAGTGCTCCGAGTCACTTTCCATGCCTTAAAGAATTGTTGATGGGTGATGTGGAGAGCGAATTACCTTTGGCAAGTTTATGTGGGATCAACTTAATCTCTCTTACAAAGCTCCGAATTGAGTCAATTGATGGATTGACGTGTCTCCCAGATTGGCTTTTCCGTAAAAATCAAAAACTCTCGAAGTTGGGGATAAGTGGTTGTCGCAACTTAACGCATCTAGTTCCGTGCTTGGAAGGTGGAGGAACTGCTCTTAGGACCTTGGAGATAAGTAATTGTCCGAAATTGAGAGAATTACCAGATGATCTACACACCCTCAGTGCTCTCGAGATATTGAGAATACAAAATTGTCCAAACATGAAGACAATACCATATCCACATGAAACACATAATAATGATTATGATGAGCAATTATCATTAGGCTTGAGTAGCCTTTCTGAATTGGTTATTGTAGACTGTGGAGGGCTGACCGATTTGCCAAGTGAAATGATAGAGTCATGTGCGCAGTCCCTGGAGAGTTTGACACTGACTGGATTAATAAATTTAAGGATGGACATGGGAACTTTGATTGGGTATTGTTTGCAGAAAATGCCTCGTCTCACTACGTTGTCAATTGTTGATGTTCCGGTCACTAATAATTCCTCGGAAATTGTTGGTTCTTTTTCTCTTGACAACTTGACATATTTAGCAATGAGTTGTGATAAGTACTCAATTTCATATGTTGCTGCCATCTTGAAAGCATCAGCTAAATCTCTGTGTACATTAGAATTGCTGGGGACAGAGCATAGCCGAGAACTACCGGATCAGCTTCGACATCTCGCTGCTCTTTTTTCGCTACATATAGATAATTTTGGAGTGATAGAAGAACTGCCTGATTGGTTAATTGGGAACAACTTTTCTTCGATAGCAAACTTATCTCTATCCCGCTGCAACAAGTTGCGATGTCTGCCGTCTAAGGAAGCCATGCTACGTCTCACCAACTTAAGATATTTACGGATCGAAGATTGTCCGATGTTGAATCTAAAATGGTGTGGAGATGGCGATTATGGTTCTGAGTGGCCAAACATTTCCCATATCCACCAAGTCTATGTGGATTTTAATCCAATTCCAACTCATGCTCAGTAAATGTAAGTATACTTGTTACTGTTTTATTTGATTTAACAGATTTTATTTTCCTTTTTTCCTTAAAATAGTGTAAGAAAATGTGGTCAGTTTATAATTTCTCATTTTTTTTCTTAGAATTGATGTATACAACAAGTATATATGTATGTAACCTTATTAATTTCAGAACAGATTATGAATGTCAAACTATATATGTATATATCAGTTGATTATTATTATTATTAATTTTTTTTTTTTATGGCATCTCAAAATCTGTGAATTAACTTCAGTAGGTCGCTGAAGATATACAACACAAATAAGGTCGAAAGCCATCCATTTGTTGAAGTTGGTTGATTTATTTGTGTACATATGTTGAACTTAGAGTGTAATTTTACTTTGACACTGCAACTCTGTAATAATATAATTAAACTTGTCGAGGTGTGTACTTAAATTTTCAATATGACAATTTGAAATGGAAATGGAGTTACTAGAATGCTTGTATAAAGAGAGTTTTACTTTTCATCCGAAATATTAGGACAAATTGCAAATAAATCAGCTTTATAATATCTACAAATATTAGGACAAATTTCACTTTACGTCCTTTAAATTTTCAATTTTCGCACTTTCCCCCTCAAAATTCAAAAGAAGTGAGTGCCCCCCCTTCAAAATGTTTCTTTTATTACTCGTTGCCCCGATTGCCAAATTTTGATGGGTTACTAATCGAAATTGAGCATTTTTGTTTCATGTTGCCCCTTTAAATATTATTTTTGTTGCACGTAGCCCCTTTAAAATGTTATTTTGTTGCACATTCACCACCGTAAATTGGATTTTGTGGGAAAGTGCAAGTTATAAATATTTTGAAGGGGTATAGTCTCCATTTTGAACTTTTAGGGGAGAAAGTGAGAATCTGGAAAATTAGTATGAGCAAAGTGCATTTTGTCCAAAATATCACAATTAGACTCCTAAAAGCAACTCCAGTAGCAAAACATTAAAATGTATCGAGGACTTGAATCTGGAATTTATCTTTATTGGATGAATACTTTTGGCCTGTTGATCGAGGACGGATCCCGGAAGTCCCCACTGGCGGAATTATTGCGAAGGATAGGATTATTTGGCACCTCTTGCCATCAGGTAATTTTTCTATGTTAAGTCTTGTTATCATGCCATTCTGGATAATCTCCCCCTACAAAATGAACGTAGAAACGGCGGAGCTGGCTCCCACAGTGGCGTCTTCGAGCGTGACTGGAAGTTTATTTGGCATCTTCAAGTGCCTCCTAAAATTCAGCTCTTCATTTGTCGTGCTTGTTCCGATATACTTCCGACGAAAGTGGAGTTCTTCAAAAGGTACTTGTTTAGCGCATGTTTTAGCTTGTTCAACAAATAATGTAACGATGGCAGGCATTCGCCTCCCTCCAAATTTGGCTTGTATAGCCTAATGGAATTCTTTCTTTTTCCTTAAAAAAAAAAGAAAAAAAAAAACTAAAATGGATCATCAAATATTAATTTGATGCTCATTTTTTATACCCATTTACTCCAATTGCAGGCATTAAATAGATCATCAAATTTTAAATATGTTTAAAAGTGACACTTGCCAATTCATGATAGTTAATGTTTTGATACTCTTTTTCCGGGATGTGTTTTTACATCTCCGGAAGTTGAATATCAAAATAATTATCAAATTAATTTATCCATTAAAGATGAAAATTTAAGTTTTGGAGTATCAAAATAGAAGTTATACCATTTAATTCCCCATTTGACCCCTATATGAAAATTAGATGGTTTTTATGCATATTCTTCAAATCCAAATAATTATGTTATTATTAATGTCGTAAGAGCAACTTCAGAGAACCAAATGGAGTATTAAATTACAAAACTACCATCTTGATTCCCTAAAGTGAAAATATTTCACTCCAATGGAGGCATTAAAGTGGTAGTTAATTTGATACTCAATCTCCTAGAGGTGCAATGCACCCAAAAAAGAGTGGAACCAAATATTCCTTAAAAATAGCTCTAGCAAATTCAACGGAAAAATAAAATAAATTTTCAATGGAAAATGGATAATAATTTATTTAATGCCTATGTGTTGGAGCAAAAGTATCAAAGTATTATCTCAAGCATCAATTGAGTGTTTGATGCTTCATTTTAATACATCTCCGTTGGAGTTGCTCTAGAGAGAGAAATATTAGACCAACAATACCTCAAGAAGTAAAAGTAATTACGAAAACGAGGAAGGTTTTTTCGTAGTTTAGTTTTAGCTCAAGCGGGTGTTGAACAAACTTATTTGTTCAACAATTAATAAAATAGAAAAATGATATTATTAAGGGTAAATTACAAACACCCCCCTGGGGTATGGTCAAATTACAAAAACACCCCTCTTGTTTGGATAATTACAACCATCCCCCTCAACTCCTCAAATTTAGTGGAATTTTCGAGATTATATGTAATATTATCACTTTTGTACCCGTTTATCCCATTCAAACTCTACATTATGAAGCAAGATGATCATAATATGTGATTTTTAGCTAGTGTATATCAGTTTGTGGTGCATCGGAAACTGTATTTTTTACGCAAAACGAGTACAAACTAGAGCACATTTCACGAAATCTAGATGACTATGTTGAATTTGGCACCATAAAGGTGGAGGTCTAAGAAAAAATCATAGTTGAGGGGGTAGATGTAATTATCCAAACAAGAGGGGGGTTTTTGTAATTTCATCATACCTCAGGGGGGTGTTTGTAATTTACCCTATTATGAATCATTAGTTATCATTCACCATTCAAACACCGCTCGTAGCCATTCTAATATTGATGTAGCTCTCCGCATTAAGCAAAGAATCCTATCAAACACGACTCAAGTCTAACTCAACTTATGATATCTATCATAATAAAATTTGAATTTGAAAAAGAACCAATCTACTTTTTCTAGATCCGGTTCGATTAGAAAAAAAAGCCAGAAAATAGCTTGTTACATCAATAATACGGGAAACACTCGATCCCAAAGTGAAAAAGTCTTACAAAACAACAAACAGCGAAATACGGAGTTTGTAGAATAATCCAGAACATTTAATTATTAATAAAATTTGTATCAGATGTTAAATTAAATTACATTATAAGGTAGCAGATTTAAGGTAGAGATTCACAACTAGCAACAACCTTAAGAGGGAATTTTCTATGAATAGTAAGTCCATCACCTTCACACATATCCAAATCTTCTCTTCTAACGCCACCTGGCAATTCAAATTCGAAATTTAAAACAACATTCGCGAGAACAAGCTCCACGATTCCCATGGCAAATGCACCCCCAGGGCAACCCCTTCGCCCCCCTCCAAACGGAATCAACTCGAACTGCCCTCTAAAGAAATCCACCGAATTCAAATTATTGTTACGTAAGAATCTCTCCGGATAAAATTTCTCCGGATTTTCCCACAAAATAGGATCTCTTCCAATAGCCCACACGTTTATAACCACTCGTGTGCCTTTCGAAATATCGTAACTTAGTAGTTTGACATCTTCGGTTGACTCTCGAGGAACGAGTAATGGGAGTGGAGGGTGTAGTCTTAGGGTTTCTTTTACAACGGCCTTCAAGTAGTGGCATTTGTGTAAATTGTCTTCGGTTATGGTTGAAGCGGTCCCCGCTATGTTTTTCAGTTCGTGCTTCAGTTTCGCCATGGTGTTTTTGTGCCTTATGAGCTCGGATAACGTCCACTCTATGAGTGTGTATGTTGTGTCGGTTCCAGCTGCAAACATATCCTGTAATAGATTATTATTAAAATAGCGATCATTTTGATGAAGTAGAATACTTCAAATTGAAGCATTTTCCACTTCAATTTGCAGTCTCTCTAACAAAAAGCATGAATATTTTAGTTGAGTCTATAAGTAGAACCTCTTATTCCAAGTGTCTAATTACAGTTAAACCTCTATATATTAATACAATCGGGACTAGCAAAATTCTATTAATTTAGCGAAATATCAAATTATCGAGTTAATACTTCAGTACATTTTTGCCGACTCGGTACCAAAAGAAATTATTATTTAAGCAAGTTTATTAATTTATCGAGGTTACTATATTGCATTTGCTACAAACACAGAAAAGAAAGAAATTAAAAAATAATAATAAGGTCAAATTACGGCTACTCCTTGAGGTAAGGTCAAACTATGAAAAAACCCCTCATGTTTGCATATTTGCTACAAACACAGAAACGAAAGAAACTAAAAAATAATAATAACAAATTACGGCCATCCCTGAGATAAGGTCAAACTACGAAAAAACCCTCTCATGTTTGCATAATTACAGTCACCCTCTCAACTATGTATTATCTTACGAAAAAATCCCTCTATTTAGGGGCATTCATTCAGTAAAATTGTACTGACAATTCGGTATGCCAATTTTTCATAATGTTTAGCATTTGGTTCGGTAAATAACCGAATTACCAAAATTTTATTCAAAATATTAAAAAATTTAATTTATTTTTATATTTTAGCCGAATTACCAGTTTGGTAATCGGCATGTACAGAATTTTCGTTCGGTTCGATTTGGTTGGTTTACCGACCGGATGAACACTCCTAGGTAAATTTGACACCGCACATAGTTGAGAGGGTGGTTGTAATTACGCAAACATGACCGATTTTTTCGTAATTTGACCTTACCTCAGGGGTGGCCGTAATTTGCTCCAATAATAAAAAGTCCAAGAACAGAGACATACCAAACTACAGAGGCACTCTGTTCTACTTGATCAAGAACTAAATTCAAGAACTGTAAAAAGCAATGCAAACATTACCAAGATAAGAGCTTTAATCGAGATATCATCGAGACCAAATCCACCCTCCTCGTTCCTCCGAATGTCGAGCAAAACATCGACAAAATCCTTCTCGTCTCCGCGAATCCCACCACCATTCAAATGCTCCTTCACCACAAACTCCAAAAACTCATCGAGATCTTCAGCGATTCTCCGAACTTGACTCTTCATCCCATTAACATATTTAACCCAAAAAAGCCAAGGAACGAACTCCCCGACATCGAAACCACCCAACAAAACCCCTAACCTCTCCAAAACATCCTTAAACTTCCTCCCACCTTCACCATCACTATACTTTCTCCCCAAAGCCACCCTACAAATCACATCATTCGTAAGAGAAGCAAACGTCTCCCCCAAATCGATCACGCGTTTTTCGTTACACGATTGTCTGATCTTCTCCAACATAACAGAAACCTCTTCCTCTCGAACACTCCGAAAAGACTGAACTTTTCGATTGCTCAGAAGCTGGTTAACGCAAATACTTTTGACATGCCTCCAGTACTCGCCGTAGGGAGCAAAGGCGATGTCTCTACAGTCGTAGATACCACGCGCCACGCTTGATTCGGGCCTGTTGGAGAAAATTGGGTCGTGGGTTTTCAGTATTTCTTTAGCTGAATCAGCTGATGAAACGACGAGAAGTGGGACGTTGCCCAGGTGAAGAAGCATTAAGGGGCCATGTTTTCTTGATAAAGAGTGGAGGGTTTTGTGGGGGCGGAACCCTAATTGGTGAAGGTTTCCGATTACTGGAAGCTTCGGCGGCGACGGCGGGAGATTCTTGATGGGTTTTTCTGAGGTAGGCCATTTTCTTTTTATGCTTACGAAAATTGTGAAAAGAAACAATGGGAGGAGAAGAATTTTGGAAACATCATCCATGGGTTTTCTTGATCGTCGAAGGTGTAGGAAAACATTAATTTTGTGTCTGAAAATTGTGTGAATTTGGAAGGGGAAATGGAGATGGCATCTTTTATTGTTCTAGGGAGGGAGTGGGAATATTAGCTTTAACAAAGTGAAGTGGGAACTGGGAAGTAGAATAATAAATGCATGTTACATTAATATCAACAAGAAATTTGTTGAAACTTGAAACTCACTCACCAATAATTTTTATTACGTCAGCAGTGGTGGAACCATTATTTCATCGCATACAAGACTCGATTATTATTTTATTTTATTTTCATTACTTTTTTTTTAATTTATTTTCACTACCTTTTTTTTTTTTAATTTCTTTTCATTACTTAAAATAGTGTAAAATGAGTAAAATGTTATAAACTTTAAGTAAAATAGCATATATTAACTCTAAACCAACCCTCATTAGGAGAGTTGGTACCTAGCTTTTACCAATAGGGTAACGGTCTAGGGTTCGAGTCCCCCCTCCCCTACTTCCCCTTGTAATGGACTTGAATTTACTCAAAAAAAAAAAAAACCATATATTAACTCTATAAAGTTCTATGATATTCGTAACTAAAAATACTGAGAATATCTTAGGCATCAGCGTCGGAAGTGGCAAATTGAAGCATAAAAGAATCAAACATGGTAAAACTTTAAAAACTAAAATGAATTTTACGGATCACCGTATTAGCTGAAAATGAATTTTACGGATCACCATAATAGCTGCTAACTGAAGATTCTCACAATTTTTGGACCATAATAAGCACACTTTGTTTTTGGAGAAAAAATAACGTAATATAAATTGAAATTTCCATTTTAACTTGCACCTCTATGTCTATGTAATGGGATGAAAGAAGAGAAGTCATTTCCCTCACAATCAATTAATATTAATAAGGGTAAATTTCACTTTCCCTCTTTTTACTTCGACTCGATATCACTTTACCCCATTTTACTTTCAATTGCATCGATTTTCCCCCTTGTACTCTGGCTCGATATCACTTTACCCCCTTCTACTCTCAATTGCATCGATTTGCCCTCCTGTACTTGAAAAATTGTCTCAATATGGCTATCGCCGTTAGTTTTCACACCTTTGACCTTAACACCGTTTGGTCTAAGTTTGAAAATTACAAAAAAAACTACCCCTCCCAATTTAAATAATTATTAAAAAAATTAAAAAAAATAAAAAAATAAATTGTGGCTGTCGTCGTGGTGGACTATGTTTTCTCGTTGTCTTGATTTTTTTTATTATTTTATTTTTTGTTTTTTTATTTATTTTTATTTTATTTTTTAACTTTTTTAATAATTATTTAAACTGGGATGGGTGAATTTTTAGTAATTTTCAGACTTAAGATCAAACAGTGTTAATGTCAAATGTCTGAAAACTAACGGTGAGGGCCACATTGAGACAGTTTTTCAAGTACTGGGGGGCAAATCGATGCAATTGAGAGTAGGAGGGGGTAAAGTTATATCGATCCAAAGTTCAAGGGGGCAAATAGATGCAATTGAGAATAGAAAATGGTAAAATGATATCAACCCAATGTACAAGGCGCCAATCGATGCAATTGAGTAGGGGTGGATTCGGTACGGTTGCCAAACATTTGGCTTAATACCGTGTACCTACCGTACATTGCGGTATTGAAAAATTTCATACCGTTATCGTACCAAAAAGTTCGGTATACCAATGTTCGGTATACCGTTATTTTCGGTACGGTACAATCGGTACGGTACAATCGGTACGTGGTACTCTACCGTATTTGGTGATGTATCAAAGATTAAAAAACAAATGAGTTAAAAATATACATATATATCCCAATTGAAAATAGTTCTAGTTACTCTTGTATGAGTTGTATTTTATTTTCTAAGAATGTCCGGTGTATAATCGGAATAATTAACATAATTTGCTTCATTGAAACAAGAACATATGCCATAATAATATAAATGTTGTTTAATGGAACAACTAGGTATTTGTTAGCAACTTGATTGTACTTAATAATTATTACATACAATAAATACTTTACCAATGCTATACATACATGTAGGTAAAAAAATAAAATATTCATACATCATATATAATAAAATTAGTTGGTTATAGGGAACATAAAAGACAATTTAGTAGAACATATATGTTCAATTGCAAAATTCAACTTGGTAGAAAAAAAAAAAAAAACAATACACTACCACTAACTTAAGGGAAAAATAATTGTTGCCATTTATAAGATTCTAAGTAAACAAAATAGAATTACAAAAAATAATATCGAAAAAAACATATTAATCGGATTAAAATGTAAATTGCGGTACGGTACGGTACTACCGTGGTATTAGAAATACAATACCAATACCGTACCATATTGTAATGGTACGGTACTAATACCGTACCGTAGATAATGGTAACCGTTCTTTCGGTAATTTTTCGGTAATCTTTGGTTGGTATACCATGGTATATGGTAATCGGTATTTTTTTTCCAGCCCTACAATTGAGAGTAGAAAGGGATAAAGTGATATCGAACGAAAGTACAAAGGGTGAAAGTGGAATTTACGCTATTAATAAGTAATAATAGTTACACCTATTTGTAACAAAAAAGATTACTCAAAAAAAAAAAAAAAAAAAACAAAAAAGAAAAAATCTTATTGAACGTTTGGCATTCCGTTGTTAATTCCGTCCTTCAGTTTCACTAAATGGCATCTTCACTCACCATTAATATCATTAAATCATATGAAAAATATTTTTTTATCCCACTCTTGCAACTTAGTTGTCTCATTAAATACAAATAATAAACATAATTCGTACAAGCAGAAAAATAGAGATAAATTCATCGTAGTAGTATCAAGTCATCTCACAATTCCACACTCATAATTTGTCCCATATATGATTGTAACTGAAAGTCTAATTTCTCAACAAAATGTTCCAAATTACACTGTTATTCTATGTTTAGTCCCTCATTAGTTTTAATTAAATAAAACTTCAAAACTTCAAAACGAAAATTTGCATTCAGGACTCGCTAAAGATGAGAATGCTTGGAAGATGGACAAAGGCGATGCATACGTGTTAAAGAGGTAATCAAGCCTTAGTAGAAAACTTTCTTTTTACTTATGTTGTATCATCAAAGCATTTAAAGAAATTTTTGGTTTGTATCTATAGAAATATCCTCTGTTTTCTCGCTAATTATTTATTGTCCAGTCTTAAGAAAGCTACTCGGATTATTTGTTGCTCAAGTTGAAGAAAAATTGGCCCGAGTTCCTTGGGACAATGCATAAACAACCATCATGGGATCCATAGCTCCAAGAGATCAAAAGTATACTTCAATTCTGTTTTTTTCTCTTTCTATTTATGAATTAATTAGTATTAATTCCCATTTTATATTGTCATTATATTGGGTCTGAAATATTTAATCTCTAGTCCTCCAAAGATACTTGAGAATGTGTTTTACTGCGGTCCAATACTCTTCTCACAGATTAGACTGATATCGGCTCACTATGCCCACGGCACATCAGATATCCATTCTAGTTCATAACACAGCGTGCACGAGACTTCCTACTGCCGAAGCATAAGGAATCGTCCTCATTCTTTGTATCTAAATGGATGTCTTAGTACATTGATCCTTAGATAATGAGACTCCGTGTCTGAAAGGCAATGAACCTTTCTTGGATTCTTGCATGCTAAATCGGGCGAGGACTGTGTCGATATAACTTGCACGTGAAATCCCTAGCATCTTATTCTTGCGATCTCGCAATAGCTTGATCCCAAGAATATATGCAGCTTCACCCAAGTCTTTCATATCAAATTGACTCGATAGCCAAACCCTAACTGATGATAATACTCCCACATCATTTCCTATAAGAAGTATGTCATCTACGTATAATACTAAAATACCACTACGTTTCCGTTGCACCTTTTGTACACACATGGTTCATCCAAACATTGATCAAAGCCAAAAATATTTGATTGCTTGATCAAAACGGATGTTCCATGATCTCGATGCTTGATTAAGTCTATAGATGGACTTCTTGAGCTTGCATACCATGTGTTCTTGGTATTTGGCCACAAAACCATCGGGTTGCACCATATAGATGGGCTCTTCAAGACTTCCATGTAGAAAAGTTGTCTTGACGTCCATCTGCCATATTTCATAATATAATTGAAATGGTCGACTATTGAGAGCAAAATGCATATAAACTTAAGCATGGCTACTCGCGAAAAAATTCTCCTCATAATAGATCCCTTCTTTCTAAGTAAACCCCTTCGTCACTAGTCTCGCCTTAAAGGTTTCCACGTTTCTTTGTTTCTGATTTAGGATGAACTGATCATTCAAATTGTACTCAAGCCCACATTTTCCAACTGCCACGCTCAGAATGAAAAGGAAAAAAAAACTTGTATCAATGACTAACCCAATAAATTAAATCTTAAATAACGTTACAATAAAAATATAAATTTCATATATTATTCGTCTGACAAAAAAAATGTCAACAATATCAATTTAATCAATAAAATGTCCGGCGTTTTTTTTAAAGAAAGATTATTAACTTAGTGAGAAAAAAATATAAAATTTAAAGCAGAAACTTGAAATAAGAAGAAATACTACTACTAATAATAAATAAATGAAGTTGGTTGGCCGATAATACCCAACGAACCAACTTTTTAGCATATTACAAACTAACAACCGACCATACTATCATGGGTTGGTTGGCATTATCGACCCATCTTTAATGGATTGGTTGATGGTTGATCAACCACAAAAAAATATGGATCGAAAATAGGTTGGTTGGTGGGTAAAACCAACACAATGAATAGCTTGATTGTTTAGTATGAAAGTAAAAGTATAAAAAGATCATAACAACACACATAATTCATAAAACAATAACCACTACAAGAAATTTTATATTTCACAACGAAATATTTTGTTGTTGAAAGGGTAAAATTTCGTTGGCAATACAATTCACAACAATTTTTTGTTGTTGCCATGTTCGTTGTCAAAGCCTCATTACTAAAAGTTCATGGCAACAAAAATCAAAATTCGTTGTGTATACACTATTATAGCCAACGAATCTGTTTCGTCACCCAAAATATATCGTTGCAAATACCTTTATAATCTAGAACGAATTTGTTCCGTTGCCAACTATAATTCGTTGCCAATACATTTACACAACAAATTTATTTCGTCGCCGATGTATTTAGTATACGCAACGGATTTATTCATTGCAAAAATATATGTATGCACAACGAATTTATTTCGTTGCAAAAGAGATATGTAAATTAATGGTTCTCTTTTGTATTGGAGCCCGACCCGACCCACATCCGTCCGATTCGACCCACATCCGTGGACCCGACCCTCGGACCACCCCGGCCTTTGACCTTTGGACCACCAACCTATTCAGAATCAGTTTGTTGGGTCGAACTCGGGGCTGGTCCAAGGGGACCAACATGATAAATGTCAAATATATGGCACCATGACAACCGAAGGATTTGAACCCTAGTTGATTTCAGTTTAGAGAACCCTTCAACCACTTGGGCAACATCATATTTGTGTAAATAGACTTCAAATAACTTTATAAAAACTAAATAGACAAGGTAAAATGATTAAAAAAGTTATATAAATAATATCAAATTAAATTATATAAATAAATAAATATTGAGTCATAACGAAAAATATATATATATATCGATTTAATAACATTACTTAAAATTAAATCAAGAAAAAAAAGTTGGTTTTTAAATTGGCAACGATTATATTTTGTTGCCAAATCTCGTGGAGCATTTCCAACAAAACAAATTGTCGTCTTTCGTCACTTATTGGTGACAAAATAAATTTGTTGCTTTTGTAAATGTATTTACGACAATTTTATATCGTAGCAAAAAGAAATACTTGTTTGCAACAAACAAAGTTGTTGTCTTTCATTAAATTCGTTGCGAAATATATATGATACTATTCGCAACAATATATTTCGTTGCCTAAGAGATTCAAAGGCAACAAAAACATCTTGTTACAAAAACGATAATCTTTATGCACAAATACTATATTTCGTTGCTAAAATATAACTATTGGCAACAAAATTAATTTCGTCGATAAAGAAATCGTTGCCTATTTTACATTTTCTTGTAGTGAACTTAAAAAAATAAAATAATTATTTTATCATTATAAAATTTCGTTTCTCAATTTGAAATCTTATTTCTTCTTGTTGTAAGGAAATATGTATTTTAAAAATTAGTTACCAAAATTATAAATGAGTTTAAGTAGCCAAAGTAGTTCAAATAGATTTAATTCACCAAACAATAACTTACAAAATAATAACTATCATTTTACTATGACAAAATTTTGTCTACCCATTTTTACGTCTTTTATCTAGTGGTAGTAACAAAATAGGTTGGGTTATGTGGAGTTGGGTTGAATTAATTTCTTCGAAAATCTCTATCGTCTGAGTTGTCCCTCTATGTTGTGGTTATAATGTGGAAGCTCTGGGACAATCGGAATCATGAGTTACACGGACAACGGGGGCCGGGGTTCCGATCGGGGAGACAATAAGTTGGAGCACAACATTTCTCGACGGGTATAGTCAAGCGAAAATTTTGGACGAAAGAAATCGTCAATCAAACAACGTAATGACTTGGAACCTGCCCATACCAGGTGTCATCAAGATTAATGTAGATGTTGCATTCCCACCGAATAAGGATTATTACGGTGTTTCGATGATGGCAAGAGACCATCGGGGTTCGTGCATATGGTGGAAAGTGAAGAAGATGAAAGGCATACCAAATGTAGTCGATGGAGAGACATATGCGGTTCTTCATGCTATGCATGTTGCTCAAGAAAAACAATGGAGTTCGATCATGATTGAAGGAGATAATCTGACGATTATCGAATCACTCCGGCAAGGCGAGCCATCAACCTCATCATTTGGGGCACTGATGGATGAATGTTTTCTTATTCTGAGTTCTCTTATTTATTGTTCATTTTCTTTCGTTAAGCGCTCGGGTAATAAGTTGGCTCATGATTTAATTAATAACATTGAACTATTGGGTTGTGAGGAATCTTCTCTCCCCCTAGAGTTTGCTTCTTAGTTAATATAATGTTATTTTCCATAAAAAAAAAAGGAAAAAACAAAATAGGTATTATAGAATTTATATACCTAAATTTAAATTGGTTTTAGATTAGTACTAAAATAGTTCAACCCATATAATTCACCAAACGATAATTTAAAAAATAAAAAATATTATTAAACAATTATTATATTTCGTTCACCCATTTTTAAAATCTCATATCTAGTTGTAGTAACAAATTATTAATTTTGAAAACGAATTATTCAAATTTAACTGAGTTTAGTCTAAGAAATTAATTCAAGTAGTTCAACAAAATTCACGAAACAATAACTTAAAAAATGAATTTTTTTTTTTCCATAATAAATCTCCTTTCACCTTTTCTTGTAGATCTTGTATATGGTGGCAACAATATAAAAATTTTAAAATTATTTATTCAAATTTAAATGGATTTCATGTTTATCAAAGTAATTAAATTAGATATAAATATAATTCACCAAACAATAACATAAAAAATGACCATTACTGATTTACCATTATAAAAGTTTGTTTACTCGTGCGATGCACAGAGGTATAAAGAACATTATAAAGTACTTTTATTTCGTCCACGATAATGCTTTATACCTGCATCATTTAAAATCTGGTAAAAAAATTGGGTTAATAGCATTTCGCCACCTGAACTTTGCTCGTTTTCGCACTTTACCATCTTAACTAAAAAAAGTTACACGGGCACACCCAAACTCACTTTTTTGACGCACATAACCACCTAGGAGGAATATTCCGGCGAATCTTCTGATTTTCCAATGCACGTGCAATACACATGCTTAATGGAGGGGTTTTTTTTGTTATTTCACCTTAAAAAATTTGTGGGCCCTCTTTTTGCTCTTTCTTCTTCTCTTTCTTATTCTCTCTCTCTTTCACGCACACCCACACACATACAAACATGCCCCATCATCATCTTCTGCTTCTCTTCTTTCTTTGTGTTTTTGTCAAGAATCAATGCTGTGATGGGAACTGTGAAAGTATAAAATCATGTGGTTGATCCACATGTGGTAATTCAGACATATGCTTGTCTAATTTTTTTAAAATCATTGGCCAACGAAAAAATCCAGAAAAAAAATTATATAAAATATAAATATATACATATATATACATACAAAAAAAATTGAAGTGAATTACCTATGAGCTCAGTTTATGGGTGGTGATATAACAGGATAGTCGGCAAGGCATTGGAATGCCGTTACGACGAACGAGACCAATTACTAGTCTTCATTGCTCATATATACTTACACATATATATATACACACAGAAAATCTGAATCGAAATCAAAAAAATCAAAATTAAATCAAAGGAATGGATTTATGTAGAAGCAAACTCTTCACGCTGGGGTGCGTGTTTGTGTGTGCTGTTTGAAGAAGGCGAGATGAGTAGAGATCTGAGCTGTGGGGATAGAGAGGCGCTGATGAAGAAGCTAGGGTTTTTTTATTTAAAAAAAAATCAAAATTAATTGAGTAGAGAAGGAATTCATAGAGAGATGCAGATTGATTCTTCAATATGTGTTTGATTGTGTGTGTGTGTGTTTATTGGACGGCGGCGCTGAGAGCTGATGATGGGGATGTCTGTATATGTGTGGGTGTCCGAGAAAGAAAGAGAGAGAGAAAGGGAGAGAGAGAGAGAGAAAGAGAGAAAGGGAGAGAGAGAGAGAGAAAAAAAACAGGCCCCACAAAAATTTTGAGGTGAAATGACCAAAAAATCCTTCCATTACGCATGTGCATCGCGCGTGCGCCGGAAAATGAGAAGATTCGCCGGAATATTCCACGTAGGTGGTTATGTGCGTAAAAAAAGTGAGTTTGGGTGTGCCCTTGCAACTTTTTTTAGTTAAGGTGGTAAAGTGCAAAAACGGGCAAAGTCTAGGTGGCGAAATGCTATTAACCCAAAAAAATTTACATGAATATAACTATGGGTATAAAGAACGAAAAAAAAAATGAAAGATAAAAAGAAACATAAACTGAGACGTAATGTGAATGAATGAGGTGGTAGGAGATTTTTATAGGTGTGTTGATGGAGAAAAAAAAATATTAATTTTTAAAGATAATAAGCAAATCATAAACATTAAAAAGGAAATTGGATGGTTGTTTTTTTTTTCTTTTTTTTTTTTTGTGTGAAATGAATTTGCTGGTACATTTGCTTGCTATGGTCAATTGCGAAAAAAACTATGATAAATTCATCATTTAATATATAATTTATCATCAATTAATTAAGATGCATGAGTAGAACCCTATAAATAATTGTTTTCATAATTCTTGCTAACAAAAATTAGTTATCATTTCTACAATATCATAAATGATTTGATTTGATTTTATCCTCATTTCTCACATATGAGTTGATATCTATTTTTTTCTTAAAAAACAAATATTTATAAGTTTCTATATATAACTAACAATACACGAATGGCAAAAGAAAGTTATTGAATTAAAACTTGTTTTAAAATAAATAAAAATCTGGAAGAAAAAAAAAAGAAAAAAGGAAAGAAATTTAGATCGAAAAACCGGAAGAAATAATTAGTAAATAAAAGTAAAGAGTTTCTATAACTACAATATAAATGGACATAATTCTTTAAAATGTTGGCACCTAAATGGGTAATAAATGAAATGGGATGTGAAAAGAATTAAAAAATGAATATTACATGGTAATGATATCATATTAGGGGTTTTTGTGCATAATCCCCAACCAAGCATGTTTATTATTCTAGGTTTTGTGGCTATATTTTTTTCAGCAATAAACATATCCCTTTAATATCTTATATATAAAAGAAAGAAACGCTGGGCAACCCTAAAAAACCCTAATGGTATTTCTGTAATTATTTATTTTTAATTTTTTTCTCTCTACTAATTTATAACTATAATTTTTAACAATTATCAAAATTAAAACTAACCCGAATCCTACCTTATTGGTACTTATGTAATTATTTATTTTTAATATTTTTTCTCTATTAATTTTTAACTATAATCTACTAATTTCTAACTATAATATTTAACAATTATCCCAATTAAAACTAACCTATGTAATTATTTATTTTTAATATTTTTTCTCTACTAATTTTTTAATTATAATTTTCAACAATTATTAATCTCCTATTTTTCATCAATATATCTCAAATCTTAAGAGATAAAGCTAGAAATTCAATTTGTTAAATCTTAGTCTATTTATTTGGATTATAAATTTTAATATGTAAGATTTAAAAAAACTAATATTATATAAAATATGAATAATACTACATTATTAAATTCAATTATTAATCTCCTATTTTTCATCAATATATCTCAAATCTTAAGAGATAAAGGTAGAAATTCGATTTGTTAAATCTTAGTCTATTTATTTGGATTATAAATCTTAATATGTAAGATTTAAAAAAACTAATGTTATATAAAATATGAATAATACTACATTATAAAATTTTACTATATTAGTGTACTATATTTTCTTATTATGTATTAAATTGTTTTTTTTTTACTCTTTAGATAATATCCCGTGCATCGCACGGGGAAAAATGCTAGTTTATTATAAATAAAGGAAACATTCATGTATATGACAATATTACCCCCAACCCTTTATACCCAATTCTTAATTGTAACCCCAATTTAATCAATTTTGTCTACAAAAATCCAATTTTGACCACAAAAATTTAATTTTGACTTTTTTTTTTCACAAAAAGATTTTTAGCAGCCAGATTCCGGCGTTCACTTTTCGATATTTTTTTTCTTCCGGATTTTTTCGCCAGTCTCCGGCGTTGACTTTTTTTTTTTTTTTTTACGTCCACCGCTAAACGTTGACCGTAATTGTGCTATCACTAACAATAAATTAACGTAATTATACTGTCAATGACAGTTAATTAACATAATTGTACTGTCGTTGACAATACATTTATGTAATTGTTCTGACGTTGATAGTAAATTAACGTAATATTATTATTTTTTTATTTTTTGTTATTTATTTTTATTTTGCTGACAAGTCAACGTAATTATATTAGTGTCATTGACAGTAAAATAATTGTAAACACAATATTACTGTCAACAACATCAATATTATTATTTTTTTGGGTTTTTTGTTTTGTTTGAGTTATTCACGGAGTAACGTAATAATATTACTGTCTATTATTGTAATATTACTGTAAACACAATAATATTACTGTGGTTGACGGTAATATTAATGTTGTTATAGTAATATTGCTGTCAACCACATCAATATTATTATTTTGTTTGGATTTTTTTTGTTTGTTTGAGTTATTCACGGAGTAACGTAATAATATTACTGTCTATTATTGTAATATTACTGTGGTTGACGGTAATATTACTGTTGTTATAGTAATATTAATGTCATTCACAGTAATATTAATTCTTTTGGCTTTTTATTATCTTTGCATTTGTTGGACAGTCAACATAGTAATATTACTCTATTACACAATAATAATGAGTTTTGTTGTTTTAATATTACTGTGCTAGAGATTAATATAGCAATATTGATGTGTTAAACTGTAGTTTGGTTAAATTTACTGTGTTTAACAATAATATAGTTAATATTACTGTCAATCACAACAATATTGCTATTTAAACGAAGAAAAAAAATACTACAAAAAGAAGTAAAAAAAGTCAACGCCGGGAACCGGCGAAAAATCTGGATGAAAAAAAAAATCGAAAAGTTAATGCTGGAAACCGGCGGCAATTTTTTTTTTTTTTTGAAAAAAATTGAATAATTTGTGAAATTTGGGGTCAAATTGAGGTTAAATTAAATTAAGGATGAAATTGGAGCATATTAAAGTATGAGAGGCTATTTTACTGTTTTTACAAAAATGTGGACCATGTGTGAACTTATTTGCAAAGAAGTTTTTTGTTTGGATCTTTTTATGAATAAGTAGGGCTGGCAATCGGCCATGTGAGCCGAGCTTCGGTCGGCTCAAGCTCACATAACATCGAGCTTCGTCACTATAGGCTCAAGCTCACATGTCATCGTGCCTCATTAGAATAGGCTCAAGCTCGGCTCATGTATTTTTTCGGGTTTCGGGTTTATATCGGGCCCCATTACTATATAATTGTACTGAGTATATTTTTGTATAAAAATAAGTGATGAACAAGATTTACCTCCATTGAAGCTATTAAAAAAAACCTAAACGATCTTTGAAAGTTATTGGAAAAACTTGAAAATAAAACCGAAAGAAGTAAAAAAAGATTAGTAACTCTTATTATTGGAAACATTTTATATTCTCAGATCTCGGTGATATGTTGCATTTGGTTCATATTTAACTTATTATCACCGTCACTACTTAATTCCTTTTATTTTGACTTTTTTCTTCGTAAAATCAAATAATCTTATACGGTCATAACTTGTATGTTGAGTCATAGTATTAAAATAATAAATATATTATATATTTTATTATTATCCTAATCGGTCGGGCCTTATTCGGGTTGAGCTATAGTAGGCTCAAACTCGGCTCATAAATAAATCGGGTTTAGTTAAATTGCTCAAACTCGGCCCGGCTCACTAAAAAGTAGGCTCGGTTCAAATATAATCGGGCCGAGCCATCGGGCTTCGGTTAGGCCCGGCTCAATTGCCGGTCTTATGAATAAGTACTCATTGATGGGCTTATTTGTGAGGACCCCATCATATTATAGAGTGAAAATATGTTTTGCCACGTAGGATGAAATTTCTATAAGTTATAATTAACATCATTTTGACAAAACTTCTTTCAATTGGTTGAGAGAATTTAGAACAGGAAATACATAGTAGTGAATTTCAAATTTATCATCAATAAACTATAGAAAATGAGAAGGGAAATATAAATTGAAGAGTAGTTAAATATGTTGAATAAACAAATAGAATATGTGTAAACTATGATGATATATTTCGATAAATACATAACTCAAAACAATGAAAATAAATTTATAAACATTCTTCAAAATGAAATGAAAATAAGCCCCCAAACGATTCAAACATTGCCCATTTATGCAAAACATAATCCAAAACCACCAATGTATGAATGTCACATGATCACATCTAAAAATATATATTATATATTACATATCATATAATATACATTATACAGTTAAATATAGATAAAAAATAATTTAATCAAACCGATTACGAAACCACATAATGATGGAAATGAAAGTGGAAAAAACGAAACGTGACTGCAATTAGGTGGTGAATGTAAAGTTTATGTCGAAAGTGCAATAGCGTAAACATCACGACATCCATATCCAGAAATCATTAACTACAAATAAACCATTGTTAGATATATAAATATCACGAAAAAAAACAATAATGCAAAATTAAGTATGATTAAATAATCTAAAATGTTAAATGTCGTTTCAATTTTACTAATGTCGTTTTGATTTCGAACCTAATTTTGACATATTTCTATTTTGATTTTGGCAATATTCGAAACACGAAAACTGTAGTTCTTTGGGTTAGCTTTCTAAACCAACTTAAATCCGCTAGATTGGATATCGTGTGACAAATTTATGCATGAATGAGTCAAATTTTGAATTTTAGATACCTCAATACATCAAAGTTGTGGGCAGTATCCATTGATTCATATATATTTCTCATCCGACATCCAATTTTGGTGATTCAAGTTGGATTAGAAAACTAACTCAGAATACTACAAATTATATTTTTCGGGTTTTGCAAAATTTGAAATTAAAAATGATCAAAATCACGTTTATGGTCGAAACGATGTTATTAAAGCTCGAACGACATTTATCACATCCCTTAAATAATTAGTGCTTGTATACAAACAAACTAATAAATAAAAAATAAAGATTTATGCTGTCAAGAAAATTATTCGGACAATACAAATTTTTTTGACGCGAAAAACATAATTATATTAGGCACTCATGGCCAGAAACGGAGGGAGGGTTACACCTTCCAATGAATCCAAATACTCACGCGAAGCAATTTCGTGAGCTAGTTTATTGGCATCACGCCTTACAAAAGAAAAGGAAATAGAAGAGAAGAGACAAGTGCGAGCTAAAACCGCCTCAATAATAGCGCCGAATGAAGTAAGTGAAGATCCTCGGCCATTAAGCGCATCGATCACTGGGAGACAATCACCCTCAATAATAATGTCAGGCCATCCTAAACTTAACGCCATAATAGTAGCTTGCAAAACAGCCCGAGCTTCCCCCTCGGCAGGTAACACGCGGCCAAGATGCCGAAAATTCTGCCACCACACACTTTGACCTTGTGAATCTCTAGCAACCATAGATGTGTAATAGTGATCATTACCTTGCGGAAAAGCTGCATCAACGTTAATTTTAATCACCCCTATTGGTGGCGGAGACCACAAGATGGCATGGGACCGCTTGTCGACGATGCTACGACTCAAACGAGCTCCACGATATGATTCCATGTACGTGCTGCTCCATCCCACAATTTCCCCAAATGCCCGATATTCATCACCATGCAGCAGCTTATTCCGGCGATCCCAAATACTCCAGAGAACCACTGCAGCCAGGTGAAACTGTTCTACGGAAAGCTCTCGGGCCAATCTGCTCACCCAGCTCCAAACCGAGGGATTCATGTCTCTAGTGGGTAGAGAAATTGGTAAATGTTCCCACACCTGCCTAACTCCATGACAGTGAAAGAAAATATGCGGCAAGGAATCGGATTCTATTCCACAAATATCGCACAACGGGTCCGAGACAATCCTCCGCCGAAACAATTCAACTTTACACGGTAAAGCTTCCATGCATGCTCTCCATAAGAATACCCGAATTTTTGGTGGCACGTCAAGTTTCCAAAACCATTTCCAGTTGTAAGAGTGCGATCCACTGTTTGAGCCGACCAAGCCTTCTCCAACCCGCAAACTATGGCGACTCATAATGTTATGATAGCAACTTTTAACCGTAAAATTACCCAAATTCGAGAAACCCCATATAATTCGATCAGTCGTTCCCGCACCTCCAATAGGAGTAGTAAGAATGCGTTGCTTGTCCACCGGCCAAAAAATATTATCAAGAACCTCAGTCTTCCACGAACCCGTATTACTGTCAATAAGGTCCGCTACCGAATTAGGGAAAGCCGAGTGCACGGGCCTGGGAGTGATAAGCTTTGGGCAGTTATCATGGAGAATCCACGGGTCGCACCACACCGATGTATTCGTACCATCCCCAATTCGCATCCGAACACCTTCTTTCAAATGGCCGCGGGCCTCAACAATGGCTCGCCATGTGGCCGACGGACGATGGCCTACAACCGTAGCCCAGAAGTCCCCATTGTGGTAGTACTTAGCTCGCATAATCTTTGACAGTAAGAGCTCCGGCTTGGTAACGAGTCGCCAGCCTTGTTTCGCCAGTAGAGCGAGATTAAAACTCCGAAGATCCCGAAACCCCATGCCCCCATCTTCCTTCGGTTTGCATAGTTTCTTCCATGCAACCCAATGCGTCGTTTTATCCATGCCATTCCCCCACCAAAAACGACGCGTAATGGCTTCAATCTCCTGAACCAAACCAATCGGCAGTAGAAAGCAAGACATAACATACGATGGGATTGCCTGTAGGACTGCCTTAATTAGGATTTCTTTCCCCGCCTTAGAGATGTTCTGAGAATTCCATCCCTTTATTCGGTCCCATACCCTATCTCTCAAGTATTGGAAAACCTCCTTGCGCGATTTCCCCAAAGCCGCCGGGAGCCCCAAATATTTTTCATGACTCACCACAACCTGGAAGCCCAAGATAGCATGTATAGATTCGCGGGTCTCCGGTGGTGTAGCTGGACAGAAACTAATTGTCGATTTCTCCATGTTAATCACCTGGCCAGAAACACGTGCATATTGGAGAAGAATTTGTCGGATTGTCCCAGCATTATCCTCGTTTGCTTGGCAAAAAATTAGTGTATCATCCGCGAAACACAAACTCGAGACCATTGGAGCGGTCGGAGCTACTCGAAATCCTTGCAATCGCCCTCTTTCCGTCGCCCGTTGCACCATTGCTATAAGCGCCTCTGTACAAAGAATGAAAAGATATGGCGAAAGGGGGTCGCCTTGCCTAAGCCCCCGCGAAGGGACTATCGAACCACATTGCGACCCATTGAACAAACACGCGTAAGAAACCGTCGAAACACATAGCATAATCAGATCAATTAAACCAACAGGAAAACCGAACCTACACAGAACATTTCTCAAGAAAAACCACTCAATGCGATCATATGCTTTACTAATATCTAACTTCATAGCCATAAGATTAGAGCGTTTCCGAGAGTTTGTTTTAATGAAGTGATTAATCTCATAAGCCACCAATACATTATCCGTAATTAGTCTTTGCGGCACGAAGGCACTTTGGGTAGGGGATATGATATCGCTCAACACTTTCTTGATTCTATTAGCTATAGCTTTAGAACCAATTTTATAAATAACATTGCAAAGGCTTATGGGACGATATTCAGTCATTTTTTCCGGTTTAGACACTTTAGGAATAAGGACGATATATGTGAAATTAATCGAGGGGGGAAAAATTTTGTGGTTTAAGAATTCAAGCACACAATCAATGACACTGGAGCCTAATATTTGCCAATATTTTGTATAAAATACAACAGGGAAACCGTCAGGCCCTGGGGCTTTTAACGGAGCCATTTGAGAGATAGCGCGAGTTACCTCATCGGCAGTGAAAGGAAGTGAAAGGTGTTGGGTAGCCTCACCGGAAAGCCTCGCCCCAATATGGTCCAGAACTTCATCTATCTCACTCTCCTCCGGATTCGTCGACTGAAACAACTCCTCGAAGTATCCCGTGATAACCCGTTCTATGTCTTCCCTGCTGTTATGCCACCTCCCCTCACCATCCCTAATTCGGTGAACCCAATTCTTCTTTTTTCAACCCGTAGCCTTCGCGTGAAAGAACTTTGTGTTACGATCCCCCTCTTTGATCCATTGAATTCGGCTCCTCTGTCTCCAATACAAATCCAAGTCCCCATATGTCCGTTCCAGTTCAGCCTTTAACACCTTTTGTTGGGCGACATTTGCTTCCGACTGACTTGCGGCCTCAAGATCGTGAATTTCTTGCTGCAGTTGGTGGATCCGTTGCCTCGGTTTATTGAGCACCGAACGGCTCCATTGTTTGAAAGTTGTCGTGCAATTTCTAATGTTGCGAATAAGACTCTCAAAAGGGTCCGAAGAAAACCCCTTGTCCCATTGTTGACGCACTATATCCTCACATTCTTCTTGCCGGGTCCACATCGCCTCAAAACGAAAAGCTCTTCGTCCCATCTTCGGTCGATGAGTTTCCACAGGGTCAACTTCTAGCAGAATCGGAAGATGGTCTGATCCCGTAGCCACCAAATGATGAACAGTAGCATTAGGAAAGATCTCGCACCATGCCGAATTCCCACAAATGAATTGAATTTAATGGTTGAAAAGAAAATGAAAAAAACAAAAAAATACGAAAAGGAATAAAAATCCCTTCTTTCTAGTGTTATAGCATAAACCTAATGGTGGTGATGAATGAGGTTATGAAGGTTTTATAGTTGTGTTACTGTTTTTTTTTTTTTTTTTTCCTTTTTTTTTTGAGTGATAGTTGTGTTACGGTTAACATGAGAAAAATGTGAACAATATGTAAATATGGAAACAATTAAATAACATTAAAAAAAATATTTCCAAGATTTGATTTTGAATTTAAAATTTAAAATAATTACTGTATCACAAAAAAATATGATTAAATAATTATTGTCCTCCATAATTTATGAAATAATCGAAAATAGAAAACTTTGAATATTAAATTAAGAGATCTTGTTCAAATTTACTTCAATAATATGCATCAATTTTCCAAAATCATGTCAGTATTTAAACAAAATTCCTATAAAATAGTACATATATAGATCTATAAGTGGTGATTGGTTCATAATTTATTACACTCACCATGTTTATAAAATTATTCATTACCAAAATATGAATTACTCAAAATTATGGAAACCTATTAAATCAGCAAACTTCAATACATTAACAAATTTATTAAATTATGCACGGTACTTAAAGAAAAAAAAACCAAACAAAATCCAATCAATTCCTTAAGTTAGACGAGTACATGTGTATAATAATGTCGTGAAGGAAATATTTTACAAATTAGTAATATTTAATCATTTTTCTTACTTCTCTATTCGTGTAAATTGGTTTGGATAAAGTATATATATATATATATATATATATATATATATATATATATATATATATATATATATATATATATATATATATATATATATATATATATGGCCAATAGCAAAAAGGTCCATCCCAAGGGACTTAAATACACATTGTTCCACAAAAAAAACAGTCTTTCAAATACACCCATCCCATGCCTTTGGTCAAAAATACCCTCCATAATACATTTTTTGTCAATTCCATCCATTATAGTCTAACTTCCTTAATATTACACATTGACGTCGGATTTAAACAAATATATCACATTAACCCCCAAAATATTTTTTTTTCAGAAAATAATTTTTTTCCCGGCCAGATTCCGGCGTTGACTTTTTCTTTTTTTTTTCCGAAATTTTTTTTTTCGAATTTTTTTTTTCTTGGAAAAAAATATTTTAATTAATATTACTGTCTTGGCTACTAAATTATTGTCTTAGACAGTAATATTACTGTTTTGGACATTGCACTAAATGACTTGAAAATTAATTTTTGTATAACAATATAAATTATTTCCAAATACTTTCTCACCAAATTATCCGAGAGGTAGGTCTTCTCAAAATATTTTATTTTATTTCACCACCAAAATGAAATATATTTTCTATTTTACCCATATTTTTTATAAATTCATAAATTGTCCACCATCAAACTAATTAGAATATTCACCAAAAAAAAAATCTATCATTTTCCACAAGAATCTTCACCACACAATCCCATCCTCTCCATCTTAAGTGAATGATACTTTCATCAGAGAAAAACACTCAAAGGTCAAAAGAGCAGAAATTCTCGTTCTTGAAAAAATAAATTAAGAGCGCTCTTGTAGTGAAAAAAAAAACATAGATTTTTGATATTGTTGTTTGGTGGATTAAAATTTGAAAAATATGTTACTTTTTATTCAGCACAATTTGTCCAGAAACTGATTCAAATTTGACGATTGTTAGAATCTTATTTTGCCCTTTTAGATTTTAAAAAAGAAAAAGCAAACAAAAAAAAATGGTGTAGAGGAAGATTAAGCGAATATAAGGGAGGGTGGTGGATTAGAAATTTGAAAGGTATTTATGATATTTTATATAAATTTAGTGGTGAATTAAGATATCTTGGAGGTGGAAATAGCCCTACTCATAATTATAGCAAATATTTTCACAATTTATAATAAACGATACAACGATTGAATAATGAGAAAGAATATGAGATTTTGTTTTGTGATTTTTTTAGCTTTGAATTAATTTATTGAGCAACTATTTTATTGTTATATTTGGGTAAATAACACTAAACCAACTAAATTTTGTCCCTTTTTTTTGCAGATTACCACCTCAAAAAAAAAAAAAAAAACTACGATCCCATTTCAACTCAATAAGTTGTGCCACATTACCTTTTTTTTAATTTTCAGACAAAAATAGCCAGAATTAGACCCATATGTGTTGCACCTTGCAAATCGATTTGCAAGGGGTTTTTTGTTTTTTCAAAATCACAGTCCTTGATTCCTCCAATTCTTCCTTTTGTTTCTTTCATTTGTCTTCCATTTCTTCTTCGCTCTTCCTCCACCTGCTCCTCTTCCTCTTCTTAGTCTTCTTCTCACTATTGAAAAATCTTACACTGTTCATTCAAATAGTATTATTGCATAAATTAGTTTTTTTTTTTTGGGATAACTAACATTTAATTCTCGATGATTGGCTTTCAAATTACACTGCACCTTCCCATGTTTCCAATCTATTAAATTGATTAAATTTGCTGGATATACAATATTCCAATACATAAGCATTATGCTTTGTCAATTTCAAAACACTTGCCATATAATTTCAACATAAATATTTTTTTTATAACAACTTACCACATTAATCAATCAATTAAAAGAGCTTTGTCAATTTCAAAACCCTTTACCATAGAGTTAGATGCAAAAACTACCCATGTGATAATCTTAAGATCAAAAATTCCCCTGGGATAAAAAAAGTGACAAAAATCTCCATGTAATCAATAGTCAAAGTCATACACTCCCCTAACCTTTGTGCGTGTCATTCACTCGCTGTGTGTGCAACTATTTGTGCAATTTTTGTACATTTTGTGCATGAAAGGACAAAATTGCCACTATGAATCAACACTCATGAAACAATTAAACTACTCATGAATTTTTAATAATATTTAAATTTAAACGAATAAAATGAAAAAATATAAATTGTATTTAAACAGATTCAAAAAGAAAAAAAAATGAAAATGGCATACAAAGCCACCTCATCATCTTCTTCCCAAGGACCCAAACTGCCCCACCCCCACCCACCTCCCCTACTGCTAAGGACGCCGGTTCGCCGGAAACCTCAAAAAACTTAGTACAATAACCACGACAATGGCAAAACTGGAATGCATAACTGGAGGTAAACTTCACTTTTGGGGAAACCGAAGAAATGGGTGGCCCCGAGATAATGGGTTAAGAAATCTGGAATTGAGTGATTGTTTTGTTGAGGGGAGAAGAAGGTTTATTGTTGCGGGACGACGTATAATGATGTCGAAATTGTGGATCATAACTTTGAATTTTCTTTTTTTTGGAATAATTTTGTAAGAAATTTTGAGTTGAGAGGGAATTCGTTGTTGTTAGCGGTTGAGATGCATGGTTGCCGGAGAGGGGTTTCAGTCCATGAACGGAGCCGGCGACTGCAGTGGTGGGGTGGGGTGGGGTGGGGTGGGGTGAGGTGAGGTGAGGTGAGGTGAGGTGCGCAGAGAATTAAAATCAAAGTGTGTGTATTTGTGTGTCTGTGTGTTTTTTTTCATTTGGGGAAGATGGCTTAATTGAAATTATTAGGGGTTGAATTGAAAATCTTAAAAACTTTAATTGGGTCATAAAATTTTAGAGGTTGGACAGATTTATCCAAAGGTTTATTCGTCTTTTCACAAGCGGTCAACGGATAAAAGTAAAATGGGTCGAGTATACTTGTTTGAACACTTATCAGGGGGATTTTTATTATTTTTTTTTATCCCAGGGGAATTTTTAGTCTTTAGAATTAATACATGGGGGTTTTGCATTTAACTTCTCTGCCATATAATTTCAACAGATTTTTTTTTTTATTTATAACAACTTACCATATTAATAAATTAATTAATACAACGAGTGAATTGGCTAGACACACCTTTATACCTATATAGGTGGATATCCAATTTGCAATGTTTTGAAAACCGGCCCGGACATCGACCCGGTCAAGCTACTGGGTCACGGTTGGATCGGTTCAACCGGGGTCCAACCGGATTTCTTACATTTCTTATTGATATGCCTAATTGGGCCGACCCAATGGGCCTACAATTTCCTTACATACTGGGCCACGAGCCCAATATGGAAGACCACAATCACCGAGGCCCAATCACCTTCAAATAAGGTTTGGGCCCAACAATCTCATTTAAGCTATAAATAAAGGGTTGAACTCATTCCTCAGGGTACGTACTATTAACTGTATTCTCTGGACTATTTCCTCTATCAGCACGTCTGACTTGAGCGTCGGAGGGGTTTCCGCCGGATCAACCCCCGGCTTAGTTCATGTGTTCTATGATCGCAGGTACCTCAGGAGCATCAAGTTGTGAAGCTACCGATCCGCTTTGCTCTCCCATTTCATTTTCTACACTACCCTAGGTGATCTAAGTAATTAGCATCATCATTTTGGCGCCGTCTGTGGGAACGATGCAAACCAGATCACGTAGCCAACAAGATCCTCCTGAGGCGTCTGCTCGGAGAGAAAATGACACAGCTAACGACCTCCCACCTCGTGGAGGCTCTGGCTTGCCACCTCCTCCACGTCCCATGGATCTGCCTCGCGAGGTTCAGGTGATCCCCCCTCGGGACCCACCACTCGCCGATCCACCACTCCCTGCTCCTCGAATGGTTCAAATAACCGAGGATGCGCTTCAACGCATGATAGCAGAAGCTTCAACTCGCGCTGCCACAGAGGCCGTGACCCAATATATCGCCACGATGGGAGCAAATGCTCCCAACGCGATACCAGCACCTGCTCCACATGTGGAGCCACCTATGGCACCACCGCCATCGACTCCCTGGGGGCTTACATCTGCCCCCAAAATATTTCGCTCGCCAAGGGTTATCGACTCCCTGGGGGCTTACATCTGCCCCCAAAATATTTCGCTCGCCAAGGGTTATCGACTCCCTGGGGGCTTACATCTGCCCCCAAAATATCTCGCTCGCCAAGGGTTATCGACTCCCTGGGGACTTACATCTGCCCCCAAAATATTTCGCTCGCCAAGGGTTATCGACTCCCTGGGGGCTTACATCTGCCCCCAAAATATCTCGCTCGCCAAGGGTTATCGACTCCCGGGGGTATACAGTGCCCCCAAAACATTTCGCTCGCCAAGGGTTATCGACTCCCTGGGGGCTTACATCTGCCCCCAAAATATTTCGTTCGCCAAGGGTTATCGACTCCCTGGGGGTTTATAGTGTCCCCAAAATATTTTGCTCGCCATGGGTCATCGACTCTTTGGGGGCCTACTTCCGCCCCCCCTCGAACGGTTCAGATAACCGAAGAGAACCTTCAGCGTATGATCGCCGAAACTTCAACAATATCAACTTCTACTTGCTCCGCTAACGGTTCAGATAACCGACAAGTACCTTCAGCATACGACCGCGAAAGCTTCAACTCGTGTTGTCACTGAAGCAACGACACAACCGTGTGCATTCACCTCAGACCATAGGTCTCGAGCGCCTCATCCTACAGTGGGTGGTTAACCCATCCCAAGGTTGGGCATCACCCTTACCTTTCAACCCCGCGCCCCGCCCTCCGACGCGCGCGCACGCCCGCGCCCTGCTCCCCGACACGCCGGCATGATCGCGCCCTGCTCCCCCACACGCGCGACCGCTCACGCCCAGCACCACGACACGCGCGTGCCCGTCCGCGCCCCGCTCTCCCACGCGCGCGCCCCCTACGCTCTTGTCGGGTGCGCCCTCGCGCCCCACTCCGCGCCTAGCGCCCCGCGCCCCGGTTGCTCAGCAAGCCCGCGCCCTGTTCCCCGCGGGCTCAGCTAGCCTGCGCCCCGCGCCCCATTATGCGCGCACTCTGTGCCGCAAAAAAAAAAAAAAAAAAAAAGAAAAGAAGGCGAATAAATAATAATATCTTTATTATTATTATTCCACGACAATGATTAACACAAAACTACAACACTGATCTACTCCCAACTCGATTTCGCGCCAATCGCGCAACGCACGCTCTAACATCTCCAACTGCGATATGTGCGTGTGCTCCTCCTCCAACACGGGACCTCCATTCGCGCCCGCAATCTCGATCCACGTGATCCTCCACCGTGCGGCATCGATCCACACGTGCGTCCTAGATACGCGCGCCGCTCCACAGCCGGTGCGATACAACTCGCTCGGTCCTATGAACATCGATAAGCGCGCGCACCTCCCTCCTCTCACTTAATCTCGCGCAACTTCCACTGCGCACCACATAATCGCGAGGGAATTTCAACGCGCTCTACTAAATTGCGCAAGGATTCTTAATGCACTCCACCCAATAGAGCTCGCTCTCCGCAGAGAAAATAAAAAATATTAATGCTCTACGCCACGCCAACGACTAACGTAAAACAACAACACCGATCTACTCCCGATACGATCCGGTACCCTTTTCGACTTGGCTCCCACATCGTCTCGAGAGTGGGGGGCTTGCGAGACAACTCCCACGAGGAGCCAACTCGCTCGAAACTACTACCCACAGCGGGACAACTCCCACGAGGAGACCACTCGCTCCGTCCTATAACCCATTGCGAGGTAACTCCCACGAGAAGCCAACTCCCTCGGGTCTCATAACCACAGCGAGATAACTCCCACGAGGAGACCGCTCGCTCCGTCCCACAATTCGCAGCGAGACAACTCCCACGAGGAGCCAACTCGCTCGGTACTACAACCGGCAGCAAGACAACTCTCACGAGGAGACAACTCGCTCGGTCCAACAACTCGCAGCGAGACAACTCCCACGAGGAGACAACTCGCTCTGTCCTACTACACGCAGCGAGACAACTCGCTCGGTCCTACAACCACAGCGAGATTACTTCCACGAGGAGACAACTCGCTCAGAGCGACCTCGATACGCACGCTCCTCAGTCGCGCGTCATCCAATGCTTCTACAACTTTGTTGCGAGACAACTCCCATGAGGAGACAACTCGCCCGAAATTCAATATATAATCGCAAGCTCAAGATAGCACGATTACGACCCTAGAAACACTTAGAAATATTATGGGAATCTATATAGCCTGGCCAGCTTGATTACTCAAAGTTATCTACTTGTTTTCGATGGGTCCTTCATTAAAACGTGGCCACGGTCCAAACATACTTACGACCCACGAGGTCTAACAAAGGGCACGATCCCCATATAAAAATCTTGAGAGCCTGATCCCCTCCTCAAGTACATCACGCAGAAGGCTATATGTAAACACATACAAGCAACGCGTCAAAACATTGACAATGTCGATAAATAACAACTCCCACGAGGAGAATACTAGCTCCGGGCTACAACATCATCAAGAGACAACTCCCACGAGGAGATAACTCGATCAACTCTATTACCCCACGACGAGACAACTCCCACGAGGAGATAACTTGATATGCGCTACCACATCGTCGTGGGACAACACCGATGACTCAAGTCACTTACATCGCGACAACTTGGTCGCGCTACGCGCTAATGCGCCTTCACACCCCTCCGACACGCGCTCCAACGCATTTTCGCTCACCATCGACTACTACAATTTTTACTCTCGACACGATATGTCACCCATTTCAACATGGCCCCCACATTGACTCGAGAGTGGGGGGCTTAATGATATGCCTAATTGGGCCGACCCAATGGGCCTACAATTTCCTTACATACTGGGCCACGAGCCCAATATGGAAGACCACAATCACCTTCAAATAAGGTTTGGGCCCAACAATCTCATTTAAGCTATAAATAAAGGTTTGAACTCATTCCTCAGGGTACGTAGTATTAACTGTATTCTCTGGACTATTTCCTCTATCAACACGTCTGACTTGAGCGTCGGAGGGGTTTCCGCCGGATCAACCCCCGGCTTAGTTCATGTGTTCTATGATCGCATGTACCTCAGGAGCATCAAGTTGTCAAGCTACTGATCCGCTTTGCTCTCCCAGTTCATTTTCTACACTACCCCAGGTAATCTAAGTAATTAGCATCATCACTTATATATATAATTATTTTATTTATTTAATACCTCAAATATAATGTAATATATATTTTTATATTTTATTCCACTCTCATCACTTTATAAAAAAAAATTAAAAATTATTAATTTTCTTCTCACTCCTCTCTCTCTCTCTTCTTTGTAAGAAAATAGTTGCGCATGACTCAAATTTATTATAAATATTGATGTTAATAAATTCTTAAATTTTATTTACCATCATTACTTATGCATTTTATTAATATAAGTGATAACATGATTTAACCATAGTCAATTATGTAAAAGAAAACATAAAAATATAATAAGTAAATAAATGATAATATATATATTACTTATTTTTTGTAATATAATTTTAATGTCAAGGATCTATTAGTATACGAGAAAATATGTTAAAAGTCGTATTTTTATGTTATCATAATTATTTTTTTACATTAAATTCTAACAATGATTATTCTTTAACGTTACATTTCAAGAGTTTTTCAATGATCATAATATCATAAGTATGTAAATAAGTAATCACATAAAAATAACTTTCCATTTTTAAATTGAAGGCTCCACGTTTAATGTATTTTTAATCTTTAGATGTAATAATTAGTCTTATTATATACTCTCTCCGTCTTATATTAGATGTCGTTTTGGGTGGTTGTGCGCGGGTTATGTCTATGATACACCCAGTTAAGATTACACTGCATGTTTTTCTACCGTTGACCTACACAAACCAATGTGGATGTGTGTGTGGTTGTGTACTGTATATGAATGGTAAAGATCTACCCGGTGTATTTCACTCGATGTAACGTATAATAAACCATTGTGAGCATATTATGCATAGATTATAACAAAAATAACATAGTAAATAGTAAAGAACCCTTGTCATTAATTATTTTTCAATTAACTAATTATGAGTGATAATGAATATAATTGATAAAAATGCAATTAAAGCTTTATTGGAACTCTAAAATGACAAATAATTTTGGAAAAGAAAATGAAAAAAAAAAAAAACCAAAAAGACTAATAGTACGAGACAGAGACGTAATTAATAATTAGTCTTATTGTTTACTTAAATAAATTTTATAAATATTATATTTTAACTCAAACATTAAGTATTAATAAAATAATATTAAAAAATAAGGGTAAATTATTATTTTATCCCCTTGTACTGTTTCATATATAACACATACCCCTCGTATTTTGAAAAATATCACTCATCCCCTTATTTTAACATTCAACCCATTTGACTATTAACTATGTTTAGTATATATTTAGAGGTAAAATACACTTTGCACCCGTGTACTAGACATGGCCACCGGTTCGGTTAGAACCGGAACCGGAACCGAACCGGGGTCAACGGTTTTAGAACCGAACCGGAACTGGTTTGATCGGAACCGGAACCGAAAAAACCGGTTCAGTTCCGGTTCCTCATTTTTGGAACTGGGAACCGACGGTTAGAACCGCGGTTTGAACCGGTTTTAAAAAAAAGAAAAATTAATTTCCTCTCTCTCTATATATATGTATGTCTGTGTATAATATATATATATACATATATATATATATATATATATATATATATATATATATATATATATATATATATATATATATATATATATATATATATATATATATATATATTTATATGTCTCTCTCTCTCTCTCTCTCTCTCTCTCTCTCTCTCTATATATATATATATATATATATATATATATATATATATATATATATATATATATATATATATATTTAAGTATTAAGAAAAAAAAATTACGTATTTAAAAAAAAACTAACTTTTTTAAATATACTTTCCACTTTAAAAAAGACTATTTTTAAAAGTTTTTTTTTAAGTTTTTTAAAGTATTTTTTAAGTTATATATATATATATATATATATATATATATATATATATAAAATAAAATAAAATTATATTATTAAGAACCGAACGGTTCTACGGTTCTAACCGGGAACCAAACCGGAACCGGTTAGGAACTGAACCGCAAGGAACCGGATTTTTTCGGTTATGTTCCGATTCCTCCAAAATCGGAACCGGAACCGGCGGTTCGGAACCGGAACCGGAACCGGAACCGAACCGAACCGTGGTCAGGTCTACCGTGTACTATGGAAAATGTCGCATTCACCCCTATATGGTGTTGCCTCTTTGTAATGAATCAAGCATTGAGAATATATAATATATTAGGGATAAGTTTAGATAAGAGTTTAATTGTGTAAGGCTAGATCTTGATGTTCTCTTTATTACATGAGAATGTTATATATACATACACAGGTCTATACAAAGGCCCTTTCTCCTATTTATTTCACTTTCTCCTATTTATTTGATCACTTCATTTGGCACTGCTAAGCGATCTTGCAGTAACTGCCTGTTACTGAGTTCTTCAGAATCAACAGGCTTCACCCTAAAACTCATTCGAAGAAATTTCTGACCGTTAATCGAAACAAATATTGCACATAATAAATCAACTTATTATTTTCCCAATACAATTCACCCTCGAATCTTCATCGGGGATGGTATCGACAGAATCTTTCAGTTTCCCTTCGGACAAAAGAGGGTCCCGCGAGATCATAAAAGGGCTCGTGTTTGGCTGAGCGAATGATCAACAGGGCAAGTTCGGGGGTTCCATATATCAGGTGTAATGGGCATGAACAGGTCTCCACTTTCGGTAATATAACAAATGGGGCCAAAATTGTAACAAATGAGACTAGCTTCACAAACAACATTGATTACAACTACAGAGTGAATTTACTCGGCATAAGCGTATCAAAGAAGCGTTCGAACCTGCCAAACGGAACCTTCACAAGGGGGTGTGTGGTAGATGTGGGGTCCAATGGGAGTTATCTCGAGACACATGCTTATAACAAAGTTGTAGAGTGATGGCACATCATTTTGAACGGTTTAAACTCCCGAGTTATTATAAGGGCATTTAGGAATTATCCAAACACGGTGTTTCATTTCCGAGGAGGGGATTTATAGATTGGGATGGAGAATTTGTTTGATTTTACGAGTGTTCAGTTCTGTCTGGCGATGCAAAAGCATGATGGGAAGACTGTACTAGGTTCTTTCCAACAACAAATTAAAATGTTAGGTTTGTGTATGATATTGGCAACCCGAAGGTCTTGTTTGGAAATGAGGAATGCTTATGGGACAAGGCTTGAGTTGATCGGTGTAATCGACTACTTATTTACATATCTCATGTGTCGTAAATCATTCTTCATGTTATAGAGAAGTTGAAAACTAATAAGTTGTTGCTTTAATGTCATAGTATTATTATTTATCTTTCTCAAACGTGTATAGAATTTGAACAATAAAACCGCAATTAATAATAATTTTGGGTAAATTCCACTTTCCCCTCTTGTACTTTGGCTGTATATCACTTTACCTCCTTGTACTCTCAATTGCATTGATTTGTCCGCTTGTACTTTGGTTCGATATCACTTTACCCCATTCTACTCTCAATTCATCGATTTGCCCCCTTGTACTTTGGCTCGGTAATACTTTACCCCCTTCTACTCTCAATTGCATCGATCCCCCCGTACTTGAAAAATTGTCTCTATGCTGCCCTCGTCGTAAGTTTTTAGACCTTTGACCTTAACACCGTTTGATCTAAGTATGAAAATTACAAAAAAAACCACATCTCCCATTTTAAATAATTATTAAAAAAAATAAAATAAAAATAATAATAAAAAATTCAAGACAACGAGAAAACATAGTCCACGACGCCAGTCACAATTTTTTTTATTAATAATTATTTTAACTGGGAGGGTGGTTTTTTTGTAATTTTTAAACTTAGATCAAACGGTGATAAAGTAAAAGATCTGAAAACTAACGACGAGGGCCACATTGAGACAATTTTTCAAGTACAGGGGCAAATCGATGCAATTGAGAGTGGAAGGGGGTAAAGTGATATCAAGCCAAAGTACAAGGGGACAAATGGATGAATTGAGAGTAGAAGGGGGTAAAGTGATATCGAACCAAAGTGCAATGGGGCAAATCAATGCAATTGAGAGTACAATGGGGTAAAGTAATATCCAACCAAAGTACAAGGGGGGAAAGAGAAATTTACCCATATTTTTTCTACTAATCTAACGCCGTTTTGTGACTGTTAAACGCGTTTGGGTAGAATCCATCTCCAAAAGCTTGCACCAAAAGGCGAAATTCCTCGCCCCTAGGGCCTCCATCCCTTGGTCCGACAAGGACTGATGGAGGAATGTAAATCATGGTAACTCAACGGCCCGTTAAGGTCCATCTCCAAAAGCTAGCGCAATGAGAGATGGTGTCCATTCCACATCTAAACGGTGTACGAGTCTTATAGATTTTTTATGGGAGACAAACAACTAACATGGGCTACATTTTATAATAGAGAACAAAATGTTCATCACTATGCAAGTTTTTGCGCTTCTTATCTTTAATCATTTTATTAGCTTGAAACTCTGCAATCATGAGAGACAAAAAATAATTAGACAAATAAAAAGGAACAATGTTTTGTATTGCAAGAGTGAAGTTACCGGTCCACATTAATTATTTTTTACTCATTTCTCCACTAAAACATTATATTTAGGGGCCTTTAGCAATAAACCCCTTGGATGAATAATAAATGGTGATACATCCAACCCCCAAATCTTTCTTTGTGATAAACCCCTAAAAATATTAATTCCAATATTACCCTTCTGAAATTATAAAATCTTATACCCAATAATTAATAATTCCACTATCTCGCATTCCTTAAATAATGCCAAAATAATAGCGATTTTTTTCCAACTCAATATCCGAGTTCCTTAAAATCAGCAAACTAATTAAAGAAAAAAAAAATCAATTCAATATTCGAGCTCCATAAAATTAGCCAACAGATCCCAAAAAAAAACAAAATATGCTTCATCACATACAAAATCAAAACCCACTAATCAAAGCTTATCAGACCTAAAGTTTTTATTTTTTATTTTATATTTTATATTTTTTTTATTATTTATTTGTTTTAATATTTTTTTTAATATTTTCTTAAATTCTTTTTAAACGAAAAATTGAAATTTCCCCGACAAAGTTTACTACGCTGAATATGACTATAGTTGAATATGACTATTGCCTAATATGACTGTATGTGACTATATCAACTGTAGTCATATTCTTTCTTTATTTTGCCTGTTTTTGCATTTTCAACTTTAAATATCTGATTATATAGTGTAGTACAGTCATGTTTACCGAATTACATTAAAAAAAACAAAGATCGCCTATTATTTACGAAAAAAATTCAATCAACATCCACACAAAAAAATCATAATTTTGAATTTTGTTATTACAAGTCAACTTGTAGCCACACAAATACATCGAAAAAATCACGTGTATCAATTTTTCAACTAAAAACAACCAACAACATCATTGTAAATTAGAATAAAAACCTACAAATCTTATATATGACTATGTATGGCTATATATGACTATATATGACTACATAGTTGATTCTCTCCAATTAGTCTGTTGTTCGACAATTAATTCGAGAAAAAAAATATATCAATTAACCTTTACTGTAGTCATATTAAGTCTATATTTATACAATAACATTGAGTTCAATGTGACTCCAATGTGACTACACTCCTAGTCTGTATATATATATTGTTCCAGCCAAACACTCGAGAAATTCAATCTTCTTCTCAATTTCAATTCCTCGATATTTCACATTTGCATCTATGAATTGTCGAAGAGGGATGTGTACGAAGATCTTGCTCCATCTGCAAATTTTCAGGAGTCGCCATAGTTGCCAGTAATTAATTGGCTCAAGTTTTCTACAGATTGAGTTCTCATAAGAGATGTTGAAAATGTACGAATATATATATATATATATATATATATATATATATATATATATATATATATATATATATATATATATTTGGTGGAACTTTCTAGGTGCTAGCATTCCAAGACATACTACCTCTGCTCTTTTACATATTCTAACATTCGCATCAACATTCGCATCAGCCGAATTCTCGCAACTGTATGATTTGCTGGAATCAACAAAACATGTTTATAAACAAAATCAAATTACAAAGAAAAACCTTTTTCACACACACACACGCTCACTCAGAGAGAAAAACACACACATCACACAATTTGATGCATATATCTACCTATTATCAAATTCAATTCAACAAACATTTACAATTAGCAAGTGAATGTAGATATGTACGCCTCGTCACACACACACACATACACACTAGGAGAGAAAAACACACACGTATCAGACAATTTGATGTAGATAACAACCAATTTCATATTGTTCAAAACGGAACTATTATCACATTCAATTTCAGCAAACATTTAACAATTAACAAAGTGGTCAATCCCGCACATAATAACATGACGACGAAACGAAATTTGTAAAAGACAGGAACACCAAGTTGTGTGAGATTGAATTGAATCTCAGACATTGAGAGATCAATGTTTCGTAAGCGCAAAAAAAAAAAAAAAAAATATCGACCAATAATTATATAAATCTGCATTAGTTGATCAGAGAAAAGAATCGAGAGGTGTCTGTAATAATATATGATGTTACCCCAATTTTGAGAGAACGAGAGGAGAGAGAACGAGAGAGATATGGAGATATAAAGAGAGAATTAATGTAATCCTACAATCACGTGAGAAGTTATGGAAAATAAATATTGCAATTGTTTAAAAAACCTACTTATAAGGGTAGTTTCGACTTATCATGTTTAGTTGAGGGGGTTTCACTAATTAAGATTGAATTTTGGGTTTAGGCAAAAGTCTTAAAAGTCAAATGGGTTTTACTCATAATATTTTCCATTTGAGGGGGGTATATTTTCCATTTGAGGGGGGTATTGCATATTTCCCCTTAAATGTCGAGAAGTTTACCGTTGAACATTTCGGGTTCAAGCATTCATCAATAAGGAAATGTTTTGACTTTTGATATCTATAGTTTTTTTAGGAGAAAATGTGACAATTAGAAATTCTTATTACACACTAATATGAAATGAAGCAGCAAAATATTAAAATTTCCGTTGCCGGGACTTGAACCCGGGTCTCTCGGGTGAGAGCCGAGTATCCTGACCAACTAGACTACAACGGACTAGTGCTAATATAGAGAAAGACTAATATATTAATTTCTTTACACATTCTTAATTTGTATCAAATAATTTTTTTGTTTGTTCGTGTATTGAAGATTTGAAAACGTGCAATGCCCGTATCAGTTGGAGAAACACAAGTTTTTATGTAGTTGATGTACTTCGTATTGTAGTAAAAAAAAAAAATTCCTTTTATATGTGGAAGTGTTTAGGCATTTCATATTTTAACTGCTTCTCCAATTACTGTGATATAGCATTTAGCAGTCAGAAACTCTTGTTTAGGAAAGAGGTTCCCAAGCTATATGGGTGAGTGAATTTGATCTAGGCCCATAGAATGAAGTTTTAATATAAATCAATTAACCTTTTAACTTTCATTTTGAAATAAGCGCACAAAAACATGAATTCTCAAAATAGTCCTACATATATATCTATTTGAGGTCACCTCCATACCATCTGAGCCTGCCAACCAGGTCCGGTCGGACCCGGTCTGACCCGACCCATTTTTCAATATATATATATATATATATTGAAAAATAGGGAGTTGGAACGAAAATTCAAATTTCCGCCGGTTCCAATAAAAAAACATTCGATTTTAGAACAACTTTTATCATTCCGATTTCCAAAATTTCGGTTTCTGAATCTTTTTGATTTTTTTGGATTGAAATTGGAATTATATAAAAAAATGGAATTTTTAATTTTCGATCCGATATTATTTTCGAAATTAATTCCGAAAAATACACCTATAAATTAGTTATATTATAAAATACTTATGTAAGTACTTCTTTTTTTTTTTTATGAAACAGTATTTTGATTTAAGTTTTATTATAGGATTTTTTTTTTTTTTTTAGGGGAAAAAAAATAATATTATTAGGCATAATGTGCCAAATGAGAGGGAAGGGAAGACCGACGAATAGTTCATCTTAGCAATAGCATTGGCTAGTTTATTGCCAAAGCGTTTAACAAAATCAAATGAAACAAAACTAAACGAAGAAGAGAGAAAAAGACAATCTTCGTTGAGAGCTCCAAATGAGGCTGTGGTGGTGTTACCGTTCCGGAGGGCCTCGATAATTTGAATACAGTCTCCTTCAAGGATGATTGATCTCCATCCAGCTTCCTTGGCCTTTCTAAGCGTCTCCAATGCCGCCCTTGCTTCACCCTCCACTGGTTTGGGTCGTCCTGGGAGACGTGCCAAATGCCACCATATGCAACTACCGCGCCAGTCCCGAACGACAACAGCAATGGTGAAAAAATCCATACCCACCGGAAAGGCTGCGTCAAAGTTGATTTTCACCTTTAGCAAGCCGTTTGGGAGCATGAAACAACTCATGATATACGTGGGTATTGATTGGAGCACTGACTTGATAAGCACCTCTTTCCCAGCACGAGATAACAACTTCTCTCCCCAGCCTTTTATCTTCGTCCAAATTCGATCACGGATGAATCCAAAGACCTCTTTTTTAGTGCTTCCCATTGTAGCTGGCATCCCCAAGTATCTTTCATGGTGGTCCACGATCTTAAACCCAAGGATGGAATGGATTGAATCTCGTGTAGAAGTAGGGGTGGAGGGGCTGAATTTCATCGTCGATTTCTCAAGATTTACAACTTGTCCAGATGTTCTCGCATATAGTTCCAAGATAGAACGAAGGGTCGTAGCATCCGAGTCCGTTGCTTCACAGAAAAAGAGAGCGTCGTCGGCATCAAAACAAAGATTAGCGATAGCCGGTGCAGAAGGAGATACTCGAATTCCCTTCATACACAGCCTTTTGAACAATAGCAATGAGCGCCTCTGCACAGCAAATAAATAGATAGGGGGATAGTGGGTCGCCTTGGCGCAGACCTCTAGATGGTTTGATCGATCCAAACTGTTTTCCATTGAAAAGAAAAGCATAAGAAACAGAAGAAATACAGAGCATCACGAGGTCAATAAAATAAGTGGGGAAGCCGAAGCGAGAAAGAATATTTTTCACGAATGTCCATTCGATCCGATCGTAGGCTTTACTAATATCCAATTTAATCGCCATATAATTCTTACGACTACTAGAGTGTAATTTGATAAAGTGGTTAAGTTCAAAAGCAACAAGGACATTGTCCGTTATAAGTCGGTTAGGAACAAACGCCAATTGGGTTGGAGAAATCAAGTCATTCAGCACCATTTTTAGCCGATTAGCAATTACTTTAGACCCAATTTTATAAATAACATTGCATAAGCTGATTGGTCCGTAATCAGTAATTTTTTCAGGGTGCTTCACTTTCGGAATCAAAACAATGTAAGTGAAGTTGAATGCCAAAGGAAGAATTTTATTATTGAGGAATTCCAAAACACAAGAGATAACGTCAGATCCCAAAATGTGCCAATATTTAGTATAGAAAAGAACGGGTAAACCATCAGGGCCAGGGGATTTAAGAGGGGCCATATGATAGATGGCCCGGGTTACCTCATGTGCCGTAAAAGGTTGGGAGAGCATCTGGCCAGCTTCATTGGAGATCCTAGGCTCAATATAACTCATCACCTCGTCTATCTCTCTTACATCGGGGACGTTAGACCGGAATATGCTCGAAATACTGAGAGACCACTTGCTCAATATCTTGGGTATTCTCTTTCCATACCCCCGAAGAGTCCCTAATCTTATTCACTGTGTTAGTTCGTTGCCAGGAAGTTGCTTTGGCGTGAAAAAATCTAGTATTTCGGTCCCCCTCCCTCATCCATTGAACTCTACTCCGTTGTCTCCAGTAAGTGTCCCTATCTTCGAACAATTGTTCCAACTCGGCTCGGAGTAAGACACTGGCTGCCCTACTTGTCTCCGACTGAATTCCAGATTTGAGATGGTGAAGTTCCTTTTGAATTTCTTCGATCCTGCGTTGAGGTTGTTTAACCACGTTCTTGCTCCAATTCATGAGAGCAATCCGACAGCCCTCATGATTCCTCATAACTGCCTCAATGGGGTTCGAATTATTGCCACTGGCGGCGAGCCACTGCTGACTAATAATCTCTTCGCAATCAGCCCTTCGGGTCCACATAGCTTCAAAACGGAATGGTCGTTTTCCTTTGCACCAAGTTTTATCTGGAGTCGCCTTAAGAGTGAGTAGAATGGGAATGTGGTCCGAGCCTGATGAAGTCAAATGGTGGACTTCAGCTTGCGGAAACATAGCAATCCATTCATTGTCCGCGCAGAATCTATTGAGTCGGCAACGCACTGTACGAGGATGTTGTTGGTTATTAGACCATGTGAACGGGGACCCCTTGAAGCCCATATCTGTTAAGTTGCATGTGTCTAAAGCCGTTCGGAATGCAACGATCTGACCTGGTGCTCTCCGGTTACCACCCTTTTTCTCTGAGTTACAAAGAATTTGGTTGAAGTCACCCCCTACCAACCAAGGTAAGGAGCTGTGATGTCGTAGACTGCAAAGGAGCTTCCAAGATTTGCATCTTTCATTTTGTTCTGGGAAGCCATAAAAACCAGTGAATCTCCACGGTCTGTACGAGTTTGTGTGACGGACCTCAACATCTATATGATTTTTGGAGTAGCTCAGTAAACTCACTATAACATCCTTCCGCCAAAGTAAAGCTAGTCCGCCTGATTTGCCATTCTTATCCACTGCTAAACCGAATAAATTCCACTTAATCTTCAATTTCTCTACCACTTGAGGTGTAGATCTCGTCTCCGAGAGGAACACCAAGTCGGGGTTTTGTTTTCGGAGGAGGTCTCCAAAAACGTGAACTGTCAAGGGCACCCCGAGCCCTTGGCAGTTCCAAGCTAGGCAACTCATTGGCTTCGGTGGGACTGCTCCGCAGTCTCCGCCGTTAGAATTTTTGACATATTGAATTGTTGTTAGAATTTTAATTGGATATTAAGATGTGGTTTCTTTTTTTATTTTACTTAAATTTAATAGATATTAGTTTTACTTTTATCGACGTGCATGTCCTTGTTTCCTGGAAAATTATGAAATTTTCAGAAAATATCCGCTAAGTTTTGAAATTTTAAAACTTATGTGATTTCCGAAATTTCCAGGCCATTTGGAATCGGAATAAATTTTTAGATTCCAAAAATTTTGGAATTGAAATTGAAATTGATTTTATACTTTTAAATATTTTTAGAAGACTAATTTTGTTCTGATCCATTCAGACTTTTCAACTTTTACCCCTAGTGAAAGATGTCCATACAGATTAATATTACATACTTTATAGCTAAAAAAATTTCCCCCAAATTCTAGGGTCGAAAAAAAAAAAAAAAAATCCCAAAATTCAAACGGTGGATAAATTTGGCATCCTCCTCGACACAATCCTCAAAATATCGGGCGTCAGTCAGCGTAGAGCATATCGGCATCGAGAATGTCTACTACACCGCAGAAGCAGAATCCAACACAAAATAATCAAAGCCCAATACCAATTTCAAGCCCCGCATCCATTATCCCTAACCGGAACCCGACTCCGAATCCTCCATCTCACGCACTCAAGTCTCCTTCCTTTGATGAGGTCTCCAATTTGTTCTCCCTTCCACTCTCCTACGCCGCCGACTCTCTCGGTATATATCTTTCATTGAATTACTACTCTCTCTCTCTCTCTAACATTTAAACAAACACATAGCGTGCACGTCTGTATGTATCTGCTTACTATAATTACCGTTGCCTTTTCTTAACCAGATTTTGTGATTTTCATTCTACTACAGGTGTCTGTCCTACTGTCTTAAAGAAGCTCTGCTATGATAATGGTCTTCTCAGGTGGCCTTACCGAAAGGTTAGTTTATAAAGATCTTACTTTGTCGTGTAATTCCAGTCTCGCGATCTTTCAGATTTTTATATTGGCCCTAATTATTTCAACTTATAAGAATAAATTGAAGAAATGCTTCTGCATTAACCCTTTTTGAATGATTTTTCTTTGTCCATGAACTTGTCGTAGTCGACTTTATTGGAGGATTGCTATAGAGTAAGTCCTGGAATTTGTTACAGTATGGGCTTAACTTTTTGGGGGTTCGGGGGCAGCGCCCCTGAATTTCTTTTAGGATTTTTTTTGTGACAAAATCAGAAAATAGGAAACAAAAAAAGGAAAAGTAAAAAAAAAAAAATTGGAGTTTTTTTGCATTAATTTGAATTTTGGGTGGGCTAATTGATAAAAATTGGGGCTTTTTGTTGCATTAATTTGGATTTTGGGTGTGCTAATGAATAAAAGTTCGGTGGGCTAAATAGATATATAAGTATAATATAAGGTAAAAAATATAAATTGCGGGGGAGCTTGAGTCCACCCTTGCCCAAGAGTGGACTCGCCCCTGGTTGTGTGTCCTTGCATTCTATGTGAATATAGCAAATTATATTTACCTATCAAAGAAATGTTCATTGCAAATGTGTTCCTTTTCCTTTTGTTTGTTAATTTGTCTGCGAAGACTATGATTTATGTTGTCACGTGGTGTACTATGATTTATGTTGTCACGTAGTGTACGATGATTTTTGTGGTGCGAATCATATTCTTTTTCTTCTCTGTTTGCTTTTTCAGCTAATTTATCAATTTGTTGTTACTTTAAAGTAAAAATGTAATTATTCAACTGAATTTATACAAACCATGTGCAACACTTGGTGCTTCTTACAAGTAGTTGTAAAAGTGCTGCATCATGCAATAAGATGGCTTTGCTATTATGATTTCGAAGGATTGGTTATTCCACTTTACGAACGACTGTCAGAGTCCTTTTGCCATTAGAATATTACTGTGACTTGGGAACCATATTAGTATGTTACTTTTTGTTGGTTGAAATACAATATATTGTTGATCACATTGTTTGGAATATAATATTTCTCAAATATTAATTCACCATTTGGACTAACTTGCTGATTTTCCCATCTGTTTGATGCGTTTAGTTTCTCTCTGGAAAGAGCATTGAAGAAATTAAGAAGGATGCTGCAATAGAGAAAGAGAAGAATCTTGCTGAACTGAAAGTTTATGGAGAGAGGAATAATTCTTTGGCAAGGTCAGCTGCATTATCACCTTTGTAAGTTAATTTCACTTTCCATGTTGGAACTAGTAATTTTTGTGGATGATAAATGATGTACTTTGACACAAAGGATCATATGTATTCTTTTGACCAAATTTACTAGCAGAAGTTCTTTTCTTGAGCGAGCTTGAATTCAATTAGAAGTAATTATTTGAGCAATATTTTTGTTGGTAAACTGATAGCAGCCCCGTTTAAAATTTATATCCACTGAATTTTTACATTGAGTTGCATCTGATTTAGCAGAGCTTTAATTCACCCTACTGGTTTCTCAACAATTTGGCCAAAAAAATAAAGCTTCACTGTTAAATATTTTTCCGTTATCATTGATAGGCAGCGTGCTGCTTCTCTGTTCTTTTTTTAGAATTTTCTTTCTTTTTTTTACCCTTTTTTCTTATGCAATTTAATTTGCCTGCCTTGTTCTCTACTTTTCTTGTTATCATCTATTTTCCGTCACTTGGTCTAATGTTTCTATTTAATTATTTACGTGATGCAGAGGCCCTCAACCTCAGAGCACAAATACTATCTCTCCGCAGGAAAGTTCGACTGTAAGAATTCTTCCACAACAGCCAAACAAAGATAACCAAATTCAGAGTTCCCAGATTATGAAAATAGGGAATTCAACCATCTCTGATGAATTTAAATACGGATTTCCTTCAGACGGCTTATCGAGTATCTCATACAGATGGTGGGGAAACAAAAGTGGGGGTGAAAATGTTGTTGATACTCTACAAAGGGTCGATGAAAACGCTGACGAAAGAAAAGAGCAGCATGAGGGCAAAGTCGACCATGCTGCTAATTTGTCATCAATGGATGATGAAGTGATGACTCAAGGCAAGAAGAATGATGAGCCGGTTGGTTCGCTCTCTGTTTTGAGGAAGAAAGCAGCTAAAGATGGGCTGCAAGCTCTAAAACTAGGTGTATACAGAGGACACAGCGACGGAAAAAATATGGACCGGACGAAAAAAATGATGCTTGTTCAGATATTCAAATCGTCCTTGCCTTGTGAATGGGGAGATATGTACTCGGAGAATTGAACGGAATAGGATTCCGAACGGTAGTCTAAATGCAAAATCTCTTTTTGTAAAAAGATGGTATATCGTAAATCCGTGTAATGAGGAGGATAATTCATGTTTAAAAGGGATCAGCTTTATCTGTACTACTTTTGAAGCCGAGGTTTATTGCTATATGTGGTCGATAACTTCCAAGGGGGCATCTCCGACCTTTTAAAATTCGTTATTAATATCTATAATTCATGTAACATGCAAGGTTTGTTTGGTGCTACACCCGGTGAAATACACTGGGTGATTGTTAACCGTTGATCTGCACAGAATCACACTGTATGTGTGTTTAATGGGAAGTTATTTCACCACATCAACTGTTAATAATTACCCGGTGTATTTTACAGGGTGTAGCATCTCAATGCATGTAGTGTTTTTAACAATCTAGCAGTTGTTTATATTTTACCTAGACTGAATAAAGTCTACGTAATTTAATGTACTAAATTCAATCATTATTTTAAGGGTTAATAGCATTTCGCCACCTGGACTTTGCCCGTTTTTGCACTTTGCCACCTTAACTAAAAAAAGTTGCAAGCGCCCACCCAAACTCAGTTTTTTGACGCACATAACCACCTAAGGGGAATATTCCGGCGAATCTTCTAATTTTCCAGGCACGTGCTATGCACATGCGAAAGTACAAGGGCTTTTTCGTCTTTTTACTTGAAAATATCATAAGGGGGTGGAATTGAAAATACCAGGGACTCAATTGAACTTAATTTGAAACTTTCACAAATCCAAAATTAAGAAGCTCTGTGGCTTCATCTTCCATGGGATCAAAACACCCACCGCCTGGGCCCGGTGAACAACTGATATTGGTAATTGAGGGAATCGGTGTAGATGTAAATAATATGGATAATAACCGGAGCAATCATCGAATCTGTTACGGTATGGACAGATCAAGAAGCGGCAGTGAATCTCCGGTGACCAGTAATCTTTCCCCAAATAAACCACCAAAGGGGTCGATTAGATTGGATCGCGACCGTAATGGGAGCCTCGGGAATTCGCTGGAAGAGGGTTCGCATTGTAACGGGGCGGAAGATGTTAACGCAGTGTGTATGATAAAGAATTTGGATAACGGGAAGGAGTTTGTGGTGAACGAGTTGAGGGAGGATGGGATGTGGGAAAAGATTAAGGAAGTGGGAGGAGGATGGGATGTGGGAAAGGATTAAGGAAGTGGGAACTGGGCGTCAACTTACGATAGAGGAGTTTTCGACAGAGATGTGTGTCGGCACTTCACCGATTGTTCAAGAATTGATGAGGAGGCAGAATGTTGAAGATGGGAACAAGGATGGTTTTAGTCTTCGATTTGGGCCCCCAACAATTCGTGGGAAATCGGTTCGCCGGTCGTAAAAGGTACCTCGGCGACGAGGAAGAACAGTGGTACATGCGGTACCACAGGCTATCCGGCGAGAATCCAAAATCCGATTCAATCACTTCCGGGGTTGGGTTCTTCGTCGCTCTCATCCATGGCGAATTTCAGCAGATTGATGTCGTTGTTCATCTTCATCTCTTTATTGGAGATTTTTTTCTCCATTTTGAAACAGGCGTGCAGTGGTGGGTGCTTTTATCTCATGGTTGATGAAGTCACAAAACTTCAATTAATTTCAAATTTGTGAAAGTTTCAAATTAAGTTCAATTGAGTCCTTGGTACTTTCAATTTCACCCCCTTATGATATTTTCAGGTGAAAAGATGAAAAAACCCTTGTACTTTCGCATGTGCATCTCGCATGCGTTGAAAAATGAGAATATTCGCCGGAATATTCCCCTTAGGTGGTTATGTGTGTCAAAAAACTGAGTTTGGGTGGGCGTTTGCAACTTTTTTTAGTTAAGGTGGCAAAGTGCAAAAACGGGCAAAGTTCAGGTGACGAAATGCTATTAACCCTTATTTTAAAGGGCCCAATGACTAAAATTCTCTCCAATAGGTCCCTATAAAAAATATGGAAAATTAGATGTTACACCTGGTTATTTGACATCAAATGCTAGGTTTACACACACCCATATATAAGCTTGCTTAATGGGTGGCTATTTAACCTTATCCACGGTTACCTTAGTGTATATAACTAGGTGTATCATCTCATGAACATACATATGTGTGGAATTACTCTTTACTCTTTTAATAAACTCAATTTACACCCAATTAACAATTAGAAGTTCATTTACTACCGTGTTAAAATATTTATTTAATTTTTCAGCAGTCCACGACCAATTTTAAAAAGTTCACTACATTATTCTCTATCTCTACATTTACATCTACGTCTACATCTACATCTACAAACTTTAAAAGTATTAATATTTTTTGTTTCTTAATATTTTTATGCTTCCTATTATGCCTCTTATAACAAGTTATGCCATCAAGTAGTTGGGGTCAATTTTGTAATAACAACAATAAAAATAATAAATTAACATAGCTTAATGTAGTTTAAATAATGTCAAATATCTTTTCATGTGCTATATTTATACTAAGGTGAGAATTTATTTTCTTCTTATTGTAATTTTTTCTACATATTGAAATTTTTGATGTAATTTAATTTGTATAAAACTATATTTGAAGTGCTTTCCATAGTTATATTATAAGCATAAATAAATCATCTTATTTTAAGTTAAGCATTAGATACCAAAAGTAGTTCCAAATTTTAAATTAGTTCTCATATAATTTTTATCACGCAAATTCCACAAATGTGAAAATGTAATAACGTAAACTCGAACTAATTATTATTTATATTATGTTATATTAAAAGTATGATAATCTTTTCATATATTATATTTATTTCGATAGTCGAAGTTTATTTTCTTAAATCCTTAAATAAAATGTATTTCATACAAAACTCATAATAGATTTTTTCAGTCACCTCATAAACATGCAAGTGAACGTTATCAAGTTAATTAGGATTATTTAGAAATAACAAAATAAAAATATAAATACTGATAAACAATATATAAGAAATATGTCTCGAAGTAAGATGAAGTAATTGTGAATGACTAAGATTGATTTTAAAATATTAAGGTTAAAAAAAATTCTTAAATTTTATTTATCATCGTTTTTTGTGCATTTTATAGCATAAGTGATGATATGATTTAACCAAAGTCATTTATGTAAAAAATTATAAAAACATAATAAGTTAATAAATGATATGTATGTTACTTACTTTATAATTTTAATGTCGAAGGACCTACTAGTAAACGATAAATTATGTTAAAAGTTGTTTTTTCTTGGTTATCGTAATTATTTATACATAAATTAAATTTAAGCTAATTAAACAGGCAAGAGCACGAAAGCAAATAAAAACGGAGATTTATGCGACTAAACAAGTCTATGATTTTATTCTTCCTCATATGTGATTATTAATTCCCCAATTCCTTCAATTAAGCAAGTTATTAAGTCAGATTACTAACCTGAGATGCTAAATTAATCATAACCCGCTTCCGCGTGCATTATGATTCTAATACTTTGGATTGAATTACTGTATTCCTACGCAATTACATCTAGAACACATCATGAAGCACAAATCTCAATAATGGCTACCTAAGAGATTAATTATATTCCTATGCTAATACAACAAATGCTCTTCTACTGCAGTTCTAATTATTAAACCTATCCGATTCATGGATTTAACAATAATAGATAAGCACATAAAGTGGTCTGTTTCATGCACTTAATAAAATAAGTAGAAGAAATAATGCGGAATTAAAACTTGCATATAATCGTTGAAAAGGGTTCATAAATCCACATAGGGTTCAAAATAAAATCCTAGAAAATAAGAGTTTAGCTACTCATGAATAAATTAAAAGCTAAATAAAAATAATTCATGAAAGATAAATATATTATAGATATATAGATGATGAAATAGTTGTAAATGACTAAGATTGACTTTAAAATTTTGAGGTTTAATAAATTCTTAAATTTTATTGGGCACTTTATAAATAGGGGGCTTAAGATATGCATACCTAGTGAAAAAACTTATTAGATGTTACATCCAAGCTCAAATAAACATTTGTTTCACATCCTTTGATAAATTTCTTCCTATACTGTCCTTACTTCCCACTAACACCGTTAATGAAATAAATTTAGAAACATCAATCAAATCCCACAAATCTTGCCATAAGAATTATTATCAGCACACTATCTTCTCCAATTTTCTCATAAACCGTCAAAAGATTTTTTCCTTTCGATTTGAAGAATTCGACCCGGTGAAAATTCTCCAGCAAAAAATCACTAAGCATAACAAAAAAAAAATTGAATTTCCCTAGTATCCGTTCGTGCAAATATCTACATTAAGGAACATATGGAGTGATATTTTGTTTCTATTATTCTTCATTTGTTTGTCAAATCTGAACTAGGGTTTCTACGAAATTCGAAATTCGCTGGAGAGATGCGGTCGAAAACACGGCACAATAGAAAACCATTAGACGCTGGTAAGAATCATATCCATGTGTTTCTTATTTGATTAGTTGTTGATTGATATACTGGGTTGCAATGACTGACTGTCTATGAATTTTGTAAATATTTAAGCAAAACAACGCATATACGGGAATTTTCAAATCATTTTGACTGTCTATGATTTGATTATGTGTTGTTAAATATTCTGGGTAACTATAAGTGTCTATGAATTTTGTTACTATTTCAAAGAAATATGGGCAGAGTTTAAGTTACACATGGAACTACAATCATTTTTTACTATACATCTATGTTCGTACGTTGTATATATGTTCCAAAAAACTGACTTTGATTAACTATAGATGCCTACGATATATATAACTTACTGGGAAAAGAAATGATTGAACCGTCCAGATATTAAGGTACACAGACATCTGTAGACATTTATGTTTACTGTACAATGATCAACGTTTGAACATGACGACTGGAAAAAGCGACGAATCTTGCTCGTAAACAACGAGACCAAATGAGGATACAACACTCCAGAAGACGTTAAATATGATGTCAAGCTTATAGATATCCATTTAGTGACCAACATGTTCTTCTCGGATTCTACAAAAGAGTTCATGAAATTTTGGATGTTCAAGTACTGCGACGACATAGACAATATGAAACAATACGATTAGTCTTGCACAAATCTATCCGATACTTACATCATGCAAAAGTAACCGGATGCATACATTTAATCATGATAAAATCCATTACGAGAATGTAGTCACTTATAGTCTTCAATAGTATACTATAGACAATCATAGTCCTTTACTCTATAACATAAACACTCACAGTAAAATACTGTATGTTTTCTCTCTCACAAATCCACATACACCTCATGACAAAATACCTACTTAATGATGTTTTATCTATGACTAACAATTATTTATTCTTGTTCTTTTTGCAGTAATAGATATGCAAGCGTACCACGTTGATCAACCCCGTCGAACCAACACATTTTTCCCTTTTAGGAAAATGAATGCACAAGACCTAGCAAAGTTGTAGACAACAAAAAAAAAAATCAAAAGAGATTACAAGTTACAACTGCTGACATAATCGAGCATGAGCTCGTACCACAAGAAAATAAGCATTTTTTCTAGGGGATCAGAGTTATTGGATACAAGCGATAGAAAAGAAAATGGTTCATATACTAACCAAGAAGTGACAAAAATGATTTGTCTAACAAATGTAATTTTGACAACAATAATGTCTAAAGACTGGGACAATGAGTGATTGTTCTGTTAATTTTTTTAGTTTCTTTAATTTTTCAATTTTTAATGAAGTGTAATTATTTCTATACTCAATAAACAATTTATTAATTCATATTAATTCTCACTATTTTGGTAGTATTTGTTAGTGTAATATAACAAAAAAATTAAAAAAAACTTTTATCTATGATTATCCACTATTACTATGGTGTACTAGATAATCATACATAAAAGAAACATTAAAACAAGTTGTCTGGAATATAGTTATACAAACGTGAAATATGTAATACTAACAAAAATTTGAATATAGTCATACAAACTTGAATGTATACCAGACACAAAATATAGTCATACAAACGTGTAATACCAAAAAAAATGACTACAGTTAGCTGAATAAACCAATCAAATGAACACAAACATGTACATACAACTGGTAAAAACCTTAGAAGATGCATAAACAAAAACAAAAACTCATAGATAATCCAATAAAAATTACATCGGCTACACTTCATCATCTTGGACACACTCTCCCCGTTGAAGCAATCCTCTTTGTTTTTAGACTACCACGTTTAGGCTGGTACTCATGAGACAGCTAAAGGAAGGTCAACATCGGGTCTCCAGGAGGGGTATATCGATTCAACATAATTTTGTACACGAAAGTGGTCATCCACTCCAATGTTGTATTTCTGTACAATCATCATCTAAAACACAACCACTTGTATACAAAAACTTGTATGCAACGTCTACAAATAATCACTCATAATCCTAACAAATAACCATATAATAAAATATGCATAATGAACAATCATTATAGTATCTTATAAAAAAATTAGTACAGAGATAATATGTCTAAATGATACTACAAATTTGTTGTTTACATTAAGAATCAAGATGACTATATAATACTATAATTTGTTCATGTACAATTATTAGTCTAAAAGCAATTACATCAACAACAATGCAGATTCACGTCCATGTATACAATAACTTATAAATAACATCTACTAATAATTGCTCCTGATCCAAGCACATAATCATATAATCATCTAAACAAACAATAGAAAGGCATATACGCAGACTATAATAGACTATGAATATTTTGCAGGCATGAAGATGACAATAATATACTATGTCCTGTTATTCCAACACCAACAACAAATTTTGTGATTATATATACACTCGACTATACTTAGGCTTAAAGCATTCACATCAAATAACTCAGACCTTCATGAATATGCAATTTGCAAACACAAATACGATCGATAATAAATTATTTACAATACCAATATGTAAACATAATTCACATCTTACGAAAAATTCGGAAAGTCCAGAAGATGCACTTTGAGTCCCTCAATAAACCATACAAGTTTAATAGATGCACATCGAATTCCTCAATAAACCATACAAGTACAATAGATGCACATCGAATTCCTCAAAAATAATATCAAAATTATTGTGAATGGTTATACCTTTGATTTCACAATACGCACAGTTTGCGAGTGTCGAACACAACAAATCCAAGTTTTTGTTCAATCACATTGTCGTAGCAGACTTACTTATTCACCCCCACAAATCAGCATCAAACTAGGATTCATTAACAATTGATAAAATTAGAAATTGCGAGAATGAAAAATTTACGGACCAGGCCTGGGTTACGCGGCACGATTTAATGTTGGGTAGTGGTGGAGAAGAATCAGAAAAAAGAAACGAGAAGAGAAAAAAATTAGGTGGAGGAGAAAAAACGGGAAGAATAAGAATATACAGGGTGCGAGGAGAAATGTAGATTGGGGAGAAGAACCCGGAGGAGATAGAGGAAGAGAAGGAACGTGATATGTTTCTATTCCGAATAACTGTTAACATAAGGGCAGTCTTGGGATAAAATAAAAAAATGGCATGTCTTTCAAATTTATCAGAGAATAAGGGATTTAGTTCAAAAAAGAATATTAGGTTTCATTCCATATCTAATTAAGTTTGGTTTACCCATTACAACGGATAAGCCCATCAATGGGTACTTATTCATAAATAGGTCCAGACAATAAAGTCTTTTACAAAAAAGTCCACACATGGTCCAGAGGTTTGTAAAAGACTAAAATAGCCCCTCATACTTTAATATGCTCCAATTTCATCCTTTAATTTAATCTAACATCTATTTGACCCCGAATTTCACAAATTATTCAATTTTGACCGAAAACATATTTTTATGAACAATTTTGTATGTAACCGTCGGTCTCCAACGTTGATATTTTTTTCTTCCTGATTTTCCGCCACCGGTTTCCGGCTTTTACTTTTTCGATTTTTTTTCTTTAACATCTTTTTGCCCCCCCACCCCCAAACAACAATACTGCTGTGGTTGACAGTAATATGAACTATACTACTGTTAAACACTGTAAAATTAATTGCACTACAGTTTCACACAGTAATATTGCTATATTAATCTCTAGCATAGTAATATTAACTGTTGGGTATCCACCAAGAGAAGACAAACCACACAAAATCAAAATACTCATATTTTATTAGAAACAATTAAAATATAATATAATATAATTAATCAACACAATCAATTAATAACTAAATTAATGGCAACAATTTATAAAACCAACAATCAACAACAACTGACGTAGCCATATAAATTATTTATACAAATCAAAACCAACAATTAATAATAACAAGAATGCAACAGTTTCAAATTAATAAATTTGAAAAACATTAAAGGCAAAAATAATTCGTAGAGATAGAATAGAATAACCATAAGCAAATCACACAGATTTGCTAGGAAGAAATCCTCCGACGGCTGCTCTGGCGAGGTTCGATTTTCCGGCTTAGTCCTCAATCTCCGAGTCCTCGTCTAAAATCCAAGTGGGGCCTCCAAACACTCACGGCAGCCACACACACGTACACACACAGTGTATTCCAACGAACAAAACGAAGAAAACGAAACCCAAATTCACAACCTAATCTCACCGGTTTATCCCTAAAGAAGTAAGCTTGAATTCATCGAAAGAATCGAGCTTTGCTCCTCAAAAAAAGGTTTCTCTCTTTTAACTCTATTTTTCCCTCTCAATATACACGAAGTATTCTCCTCTTTCTCGTCTCTATTTTTCTCGTTTTTTTCGTCCACAACACAGAAAAGGAATAGGGTGCACTTATACGCCCAAATCCTCCACCAAACTCACGAAGAATCAGGTAACAAATCACCAAGATTTGTTGAGGATAATACGATAGATTTGTTGAGAGAAAAGGGGCAGGTTAGAAAACGAATCTGCTGGAAAAACGAGAGTAGAAAAACGGTGAAAAAAGAGAGGAAAAGGGAAAACCTAGTGAGATTGGACTGACTTTAATTTTGGGCCCAAATTATGTGTGGGCTGCTCATAAGTGGGTTGCAAGGTGGAATTTTTAATGGGCCATTCATAAAGAATTCATTTGGGCCACATACTCTACATTAACACAACAAAATTAATTATCATTGTGTAATAGAGTAATATTAATATGTTGACCGTTCAACAAAGGTAAACACAATAAAAAGCTAAAAGAATTAATATTATTGTGAGTGACAGTAATATTACCGTCAACCACAGTAACATTATTGTGTTTACATTAATATTACAATAATAGACAATAATATTATTACGTTACTCCGTGAATAACTCAAACAAAATAAAAAACCCCAAAAAAGTAATAATATTGATGTGGTTGACAGTAATATTATTGTGTTTACAGTTATTTTACTGTCAATAACAATAATGTAAATACGTTGACTTGTCAACAAATCAGAAACAAAAAAAATAACACTAAAAAAATAATAATATTTTCATTGACTTTAATTGTACTGTCAACGGCAGTACATTACGTACATAAATGTGTTGTCAATGGCAGTACAATTATGTTAATGTACTGTCAGTGACAGTATAATTACGCTAATTTACTGTCAGTGACAGTATAATTACCGTTAGTGACAGCACAATTATGGTCAACGTTTAGCGGCGGGGCGTAAAAAAAAAAGAAAAAAAAAACACTTAAAAAAATCAACGCCGGAATCCGGCGGCGGAAGAAACAGACCAGAAAAAAAAAAGTCGAAAGTTCAACGCTGGTGACCGGCGGCAAAAAAATATTTTTTGAAAAAAAAAGTTTTGAAAAAAAAAGTCAAAATTAGATTTATGTGGTCAAAGTTGATTAAATTGGGGTTACAATTAAGAAATGAGTGTAAGGGGTTGGGGGTAATGTTGTCATATACATGAATATTTCCTTTGTTTATAATAAATATTAAATGGATGGCCTTATTAGTGAAAGAGATATAGCTCCTAAAGCTAGAATACTAAAGATGGTTGGGTAGGGACTTGTGCACAAAAACCCCTATTTTATATAAACCTTATGTGCCTAATAAACTAGGGGATTTACTATTCATAGTGCAATTTTTTCCAGTTACAGTGTTAAATAATTCATTTGTCAAGAATTCATTTAATCTTTTTCCAAATTCTCTCAACCTCCGAATTTTTAAACTTTTCAAATCGTCAAATTTTTCTGATAATATCAATTAGAACACAATAATTATCAATACGAAAGAAACCTACTTCGATTTTGAGTAAAAGACGTATTTTTTTATCGAATTTTGACAATTTTTATGCATTTCGTGTTGTATTGCACGAAATGAAACACTGCATTTCGTGCAATATAACACGAAAAACCTTTTTTTCATAAATTTGTTTTATTTCGTGTAAATTTACACGAAATGCAAGTTTGTATTTCGTGTAAATTTATACGAAATAAAACAAATTTATGATAAAAAAGGCATTTGGTGTTATATTACACGAAATGCAGTATTTCATTTCGTGCAATATAACACGAGATGCATAAAAAAACATAAATTTATGGTTTCGTGTATCGTGAAAAGCACTATTTCGTGCTTCTTTGCACGAAATGCCTTAATCCATTTCGTGTTAGGGAATACGAAATGATCATGCACGAAATATAGTTGAAAAAGGGTTTGAGATGATTGTGGTTTTTTACTTTGAAAATTACAAATGATATAAAGTTGCACTGCAAGGTGGTAAAATATGTTCTATGAATAGCATTTCAGTAAACTAGGGATAAACCCAAGTAAAAATTATCATTTGGCATACCCCGAGAGAGGCGAAAGTACTATAATGCCCTTCTATGCATTTTCAGCTAAACTGCATTCAGCCTTTCTAGCCTGCATTTAGCATTTTTCACTGATTTATTTATTTTTTAAATACCTGTTTGTTTAATTTATTATTTTTTTATGTATATATTTACTTATTAATTTTTTATTATTATTTTTGTATTTGTTTTAATTGTTTTTTGAATTTTTTTATTTTAATTAAATCGATATTTTTACTGTACTGAAAATAACTACATATAATTGTAGTAAACTATAGTCATTCGTAGTTATGTTCTTTCGCTTTACCCTAAATTTTTAGTCGATCAATTGTGTACACACACAAATATTGGTTTATACAAAAGAAATTCATAAACCCCAACAACAAAAATTTACAATTTCAATATTTATATTATAAATCACCTCATAACGAACAAATACAAATAAAAAATACACAAATATATGCATATGTAACTACATGTTACTATATGTAACTAGTAATGTATAGTAATGTAGAGTAATGTATGCAGTCAGCAGAACAATGTAATTTGAAGCATATGTAACTTTAACCAAATTTTTTGACACATTCAAGGAGAACATCAATGGCTTCCATTACGCTGCAATTTCAAAATCAAAATAAAAAAATATTTTAGTGCAAATAAAAAATATTGAAGAAACATAAAAACAATCAAAAATCAACAACCACTAAGGGAGAGAGAGAGAGAGAGAGAGAGAGAGAGAGAGAGAGAGAGAGAGAGAGAGAGAGAGAGAGAGAGAGAGAGAGAGAGAGAGAGGTCATAGCTGCAAAATGCTACGAATTTTAGGACAGATCGCCAATGACTCTTCACCCCAAGCGCCTCTTACAAAAATCCAAGTCGCCGCCAACCACCCATAGTTTTGCGCTCGCAAATGGAAAAAAAATTATAGAAACAAGTTTTACAATGTGGGGGTGTATATGTTGGTGATGTGTATGTATGTCAGTAAGTGATAGTGTGCGTATGATTTATGATTTGTATTATATAGTAACATATAGTAACATATAGTCATGTATGAGTTATATGGGGTGTATATGTTGGTGATGTGTATGTATGTCAGTAAGTGATAGTGTGTGTGTGTGTGTACAGATTCCAATTTGAAGCAAAATTCGTTGTTTGTTTAACTCTTTTTTCTTTTTTGCTGGTCTTGGTGTTTGAACTACTATGTAGTAAGTTTTTGCGGAGTGGACTTTATGTTCGTCGTTCAATACAAGCCGTTCTCGTATTGAAAAGTGGGATTTGAGTCAAATATAGTTGTATAAATGACTATAGATAACTATAGTCATGTATAGTTCCATGTAGCAATATATAGTTATATACAAGTTATGTGGTTTTTCTAATGTATAGTGATCTTGATTATTGTGTTTTTTTCAATTTTTGTTGGGTGTAGATGAAGTTTTTTTATATAATCAACGGTTTACCATGACTTTGTGGTTAAAAGAGAGTACATGACTGACTGCATATAACTAACTATACATGAATGTGGTATACTATAGTCATGTGTAGTCAATTTCAGTGCAGTAAATTTATCAAAAATTTGAAAAAAAATAAAAAATAAAAAATAAATATAAAAATAAAAAAATTAGAAAAAATTAAAAAAATTAAAAAAATTAAAAAAAATTACAAATTAAAAAAATTAAATAATTAAAAAGTTAAAAAAAATAAAAAATGCTAAAATACAAAGAGGGTATATATAAAATATAATAATAAAATAAATATTTATATTTTTTTATTAAATAAATAAATAAAAATGATAAATACCAATCCATAAATGCTAAATGCAGTTGACCAATGATGCTGAATGCAGTTTGCAAAAATACTGAGTGCATTTGGGCGAAAACGGCAAATAAGGGCACAATAGTACTTTTGCCTCTCCAGGGGTATCTCAAATGAAGAATTTTAGGAGTGGACCTATCCCTATATATTTTTCATATGAGGGGTGTATATCTAATGGACCCTTTTTCTTTTCAGATAATTTTTTCCCGCCACCGTCGTTGATTTTTTTTAGAAAAAAAAATATGACCATTTTTCCCGCCATAAAATCATATCATTGTTAACACAATAATATTGTTGTGTTAACAATAATTAAGTAATATCAGTGTGTTGGATTCCGATATACTGTCTCATACAATAATATTGTTCTTAACAGAGTAATGTTATTTTGTTAATAATAATGTTAGAGATGTGCTATTTTCACCCTCAAAATATCTTATTTCACTACCTAATTAAATATATTTCTAATTTTACCCCATTCTTCTTCTTTCACCTATATTTTTTTTAAAATTTATAAACCATCTACCACTAAACTAATTAAAATATTTATAAAAAAAAAAAACCACCTTTTTCACGGGAAATCTCACCCTTTCCACATTAAGCGAATAATACTTTCGTTAGAAAAAATATTTTCGCAGGTCAAAAAGAGCAGAACTTCACGTTTTTTGAGAAATAAATTAAGATGGTTTGTATGGAAGGTCCTGAACTTCCTCCAGAATTGACCAGTTTGGCTTAATATAATTTCGTTTCCTACAAAAATAATTACATAATCTGTTGGACATATGATATGAATGTTTAAATATATTGTAATAAATATTTCATTGTAAAAAATAAAAATAAAAGAATAAAAAAATTAACAAAATTAAAAAAATAAAAATTAAAAAAAATTAAATATAAATAAGTTAGAACACGTAAGGATTCAATTAATATAAAGGAAGGGATTATAAATTTGAGGGGTATTTATGACATTTTATAATCTTTGGTGGTGAATTAAAATAATTTGGAGGTGGAAATAGCACCACTCTAATATTATTCTCTTGGTGTGCAATATTATTTTCTCAGACAATACTATTGTTGTTAAGACAATAATAATATTAATATTGTGTTAATATTATTGTCACGGACAATAATAATACCATTAATACGTTAATATCATTATGTTGATCATTAAAAAAACTGAAAAAAAAGTTCAAAAACATTTAATATTATTGTGAACACAATAATGTTACTGTAAACCAATACGATTATTGTATTCACAGTAATTTTACGGTGTTGACTAGTCAATGTCGGGGAAAAGAAACTCAAAAAAAAATAATTAAAAAAAATGTATGAGATCTGCGGTAAACGGGGGCGGCGGTCAAAATTGGCTTAGGGGTTAACAATGAACAATTAGTTAAATTTGGGCTAACCAAATGAAATTGGAGGATATTAAATTTTGAGGAACATTTTAATTTTTTACACATTTCTCGGTCTTTGTCCGAACTTTTTCATAAGTAGACCTAGTTATAAATAAGTAAAACAATCTCGAATTCAACATTAAACCAACTACTCTGCAGTAAGTAAAACAATCTCATTTTTTCTGCTTAATATAATTCCATCAAAATCATATGTATGTGGCAATGCTTCAATATCAGGATCTTCAGGTATCCACATTAGAGTTCCTCAGCCAGGCATCTCTATTTTAATAAAACATTCTCCATCCGCACACTTGTCAACACATCATTGGTCAAAAGAACACACTCACACCTCTCCTCCATGTGATTCCTACAACCTCATGTCTGATAGTTATTGCCAAATGGACATGCCACCTCAAGATTTTCAAATACCACCTATAGTAAACCTCGATAAATTAATACGCGATAGATGACTGTGTAATTCAAATGTTCATTCATTAGCTTTTGACGCCTAGTATTATTTGCATAAAAACAAATATCAACTAATATATCAATAAATTATAAATTTACTAACTATTAAAATTATTTATTTAATCGGACTTAATTATTATACCCGACACAAATATAATAGGACCGAGCAATCAGACTTCAATTGGCGCAGTTCAATTGGCATACTTGAACTTAAAAACGAGATTTGTACGTTCACAATTTTTTTTTTAACCTCCCAAATTTTGTTGGAGAAACTAATTTTCAAGAACTCTTTTGCTGAGGAGAAAAAAACACTATTTTCTTTTTTTTTTAAAGAAAGGAAAAAACGGCATAATATACATTTCAATATTGAATTTTTTGACAAATTTATTTTTAGTGTGATTTAGATATGTCCCCATTAAATTTTTTGCACGTCTTTAGTTTTTGGGATAATTATAATTTTGAAAACAAAAGGGGAAATTTGAAAATAAAATCTGAAACTAGAATTTGGGCAAGGGGCCATGTAAGAAGAGATATAGATATCACAATAGATAAGATTTAAGACCACATTCCTCCTCCCGCTTATAAATAACTACCAACAGCCATCTCCCCTTTCATCATCATCGACACTTGCTCTTTCAACCCCAAAAAACACTTGCCTTATTTCTTCAATGGCTGCCTCTTCAATGGCGTTGTCTTCTCCATCTTTCGCCGGACAGGCAGTGAAGCTCTCTCCCGAAATCAGCGCCAACTACAGCCGTGTCTCAATGAGGAAAACCGCCGCAAAGCCGAAGCCTGCTTCATCCGGCAGCCCATGGTACGGCCCAGACCGTGTCAAGTATTTGGGTCCATTCTCCGGGGAGGCACCTAGCTACCTCACCGGTGAGTTCCCAGGTGACTACGGGTGGGATACAGCTGGACTTTCGGCTGACCCCGAAACATTCTCCAAGAACCGTGAGCTTGAAGTGATCCACTCAAGATGGGCCATGCTTGGTGCTCTTGGTTGCGTCTTCCCCGAGCTTTTGGCCCGCAATGGTGTCAAGTTCGGTGAGGCTGTTTGGTTCAAGGCCGGATCACAAATCTTCAGTGAGGGTGGCCTCGACTATTTGGGCAACCCAAGCTTGGTCCATGCTCAGAGCATATTGGCCATTTGGGGTGTCCAAGTTGTTTTGATGGGAGCTATTGAGGGCTACAGAATTGCCGGTGCCCCTCGGTGAGGTGGTTGACCCACTTTACCCGGGTGGTAGCTTCGACCCGTTGGGCCTTGCTGAGGACCCGGAAGCCTTCGCTGAACTCAATGTAAAGGAGCTAAAGAACGGCAGACTTGCAATGTTCTCCATGTTCGGATTCTTTGTTCAGGCTATTGTTACCGGAAAGGGCCCACTCGAAAACCTTGCCGACCATCTTGCCGATCCGGTTAACAACAATGCCTGGGCCTTTGCCACTAACTTCGTACCCGGAAAGTGAGCTCAAGTTAGGATAACGTGAGCCTACGAATTGTGTTCTTAATTTTTTTCGTGTAAATGAATTATTAGTTGTCACTATTAATTAATGCAATGTCTCTAGTGTAAATGGGTTGAATATCTTAGTTTTTCTAATATCTCTGTTAAATTGGTTACTTGAACTATAAATTTAAAAAAAAGAAAAATATCAAGATTGTTTTGAAAGACTTTCAAGTACATAGAACAACATCATAAATCTTTCTGTTATATACTCATTTAATTAGTTCGACAAATAATATGATAATCTTGTGGTCTTCATGGTACCAACAAATGAAAGCTAAGGGTTAATAACTTAATATACTCCACCCCATTCATGTAAATTAAGGTAAATGTTAACTACAGATTACCCCTGAAATATGACCCTTGTAACATATACCCCCTAATATAACATTTGTAACAAATACCCCCTCCATCCACCAACTGTAATGTTACCGTTTGAAGATTGTTGACTTGGTGGTGCATAGGTGCTGAATAATATAGTCATTGGACTGTGGACAAAAATACCCCTTCATTTTGTATATATATAAACAAGATTATTACACACACATTTTATCCAGTTTTCAAAGCATTTCAATCACAATTTGGCATCAAATTTCACTTTACATGCACATATTTTTTCACAAAAAAATACACTGAATTTTCATAATAATTTATTCATTACACTGTATTTATTTTAAATTTTTTTTTACACAATGTCGGGGGTTCTTCCTCAGGCAACTCTCATTTCTCACGTGATTCATGTCACTCCTCTAACTATTACATGTCCAAATTTGCAGATATAAATTGTAGGTGTGCAAGACCCACACCAATTCGTATAGCTTGGACGTCAAAAAACCTCTTCCCCTTCCTCTGCCTATTCTGCCTCTTACCAAAGCTCTGTCCCTTCCTCTTCCTCAAGTTGCAACATTAGAATTCTACAACAATTGACAAAAGAAGCTCTCTCTGTCTGGTTCTCTTATCAGCTTTCCACCATAATTAACTTTCAGCCGGAAAAATTACATTTTATGTCCTTAAGCTGGAAAAATTACATTTTTCGTCCTCATACTTTACCTACTTTTTCAAAATTGTCCCTAAACATTTTAGAGTTACAATAGTAGTCCTTAATCATGCCATTTTTTGACAGAATTGGTCCACCGTTAATTTTTGCCATTAAGTTGGATGGAAAATGGCATGTGCCTCTCACATGCCTTCAATTTACAACACTACATGAAAATGGACTTTCAACAACACGCATTGCGTCTTGTTAAAACATATTTTTCATAATTAAAACTTGATTGAAATTCGAAATTATATAAATTCCAAAAAAACAAAATCGATATATATTGTTTTAAATTATTTTGAGAAATATTCTTTAAACAATTGAAACATTGTTTTAAAAAATGAAATATTGCTTTCAAAATCAAGATTTTCGGATTTCAAATGAAAACATTGTTTCAAAATAAAATAAAAATTTGATCCGAGTAGGTGGGATAAGAAACCTCCATTTCAATCTTCACCCTAATTTAATAATGTAAAACTCGATAAATTGTTTCAAAATATTTTTAGAAGTATTGTAATAATAATATAATGTTTTAAAACCGGAATTTCTTGAATACAAATGAAAATTAGTGTTTTAAATAAAATAAAAATCTGATCCTCCGTTCCAATTTTAACCCTTATTTAATAATCTAAAACTCGATATTTTTTTTTCAAAATAAATTCAGAAATATTGTTTAAAAAAATCATAATATAGTCTAAAAAATAATATTGTGTTCTAAAATCGGAACTTTTGGAAATTGAATAAAAATATTATTTTAAAATAAAATAAAAATTCGATCTAACTAGGCGGCATAAGAAAAATCCTTTCAAATTTTCACCCATATTGAATGATTTAAAACTCGACATATTGTCTCACAATTGAGATTTTTGGAAATGACTAGAGGTGAAAATTGGAATGGAGATTTCTAATTCCCCAATTTCTACGGGGTTTTTTATTTTGGTTTGAAAGGATATATTTTAATTGAATTCCAAAAATGCCAATTTTGGAACAATATTTTAAAATTTTAAACTGTATTTTGATTTTTTAAATAATATTTCCGAAATGAGTTGATTTCTTTGGAATTTACGTGATTTCAATTTTATATTAAATTTTAATTAAAAATAATAATTATAAAAAATATGTTTTAACAAGACGCAGTGCGTATTGTTGAAAGTCCATTTTCATGTAGTGTTGTAAATTGAAGGCATGTGAGAGGCACATGCCATTTTCCATCCAACTTAATGGCAAAAATTAACGGCGGACCAATTCTGTCAAAAAATGGCATGATTAAGGACTACTATTGTAACTCCAAAATGTTTAGGGACAGTTTTGAAAAAGTAAGTAAAGTATGAGGACGAAAAATGTAATTTTCCCTCCATAAGCTATATCATTAAAATGATTTATACACTCAAACTTTTGAATCCACAAAATATATACTCAAAGTTGCTATTTTTGAACAATTTGTGCTCGGCCGTTTACTTCGTCAGTCAAGTTAAACGGAATGTCACATGTGGCACACATGATGTCGACCTTGCTGTTATGATCGACCTGGCTTACACTGTACCTCGATTTCGCCAATTGAACATGACGTGGAGTGACACGTCATTCTCTCCCCCTATTTCAATAATGAAATCCCTAAATTCTCATTATCCCAATTCACTGAACCCGACCCGATAAACCCTACCCATGATTTTCCCGCCGAAATCCTCAAATTGTGGTGAAATTCGGCATCAACTAAATTGACTAACCATAATTTCGCAAATAATCGAACATTTGTGGGGCTGGAACATCATAATCAACCAATAATCTTTGATTTTAGTAAGTTTCTCCAAAGTTTTTATCTTTGAACTTCGGTTTTGGGGATTTGGGATTTGTTATGGGTTTATAACTTTGAATTCAGTATGATTTCAAATAAGATTGAAGATCTGATTGTAAATTTGGGAGTGTATTTACAAGGTTGGAAGAAATTTTGAGATTTGATGGCTAGGGTTTCGGGTGTAAAGAGTGAAGTGAGAATTTTGGGGATTTGAGGAATTTTGGAATTGGGTTTAGATCGACAGATTTGTGTGTCAGCTCGACATTTGACGTCCACGCCCACGTCGGGCGTCACGTGGACCACACGTTATAACTTGACTAACGAGTTAAACGGCGAAACACAAATTTTTAAAAAGTTGCAAGTTTCAGGAATATTTCGTGAATGCAAAAGTTTGGGGACAAAAAATATTTTTATGATAAAATTTAGGGACACAAAATGTAAATTTTCCACTTTCAGTCTGAACAAATTATCCTCCATATTTCCTATAATTCAAATTAAAAACATATTCACGAAAAATAAAATAAATATTTTTTTTGAAAATTAATTAACTGTGGTGGAAGAAAAAAATATAACTCACAGCAAGTTCATAACTTTTTTTACCATAACTCATCTAACCCAAAAAAATTGAGAATCAAATAAGAGAATAACCAAAACAAATAGAAAGGGCAAGGGCTTGTTAATGACTTTTTTTTTTCTAAATACTGTACTATTTTCTAAGCACCAAAAATAAAATAGTCATTTTTTCAAGGGTAAATTACAAACACCCCCCTGAGGTATAGTCAAATTACAAAAACACCCATCTTGTTTGGATAATTACAACCACCCCCTCAGCTCTTCAAATTTAGTGGAATCTTCGAGATTAGATGAAATATTATCACTTTTGTACCCGTTTTATACTATTCAAACTCTACATTATGAAGTAAGATGATCATAATATGTGATTTTTAGCTTATGTATATCAGTTTGTGGTGCATCGGAAACTGTATTTTTACACAAAACGAATACAAACTAGAGCACATTCCACGGAATCTAGATGATTGTATTGAATTTGGCACAATAAGGGTGGAGGTGTAAGAAAAAATCATAATTGAGGGGGTAGATGTAATTATCCAAACAAGAGGGGAGTTTTTGTAATTTGACCATACCTCAGGGGGGTGTTTGTAATTTACCCTTTTTTCAATCAATAATTAATAAAATATCAACTCAACAGGCCAAATATTTAAGAATTTAACTCAAAAGAATTGGGAAGACTCATCTTTGTAGAGTCCAAATTAATCCACCAATATTTTTTAGTAAATAAAATTCTCCAATAATTTTGTATGGATGATTTACTATTCCCAAATCAACTAGAACAACAAAGCTAGAAATACCAAAATAAAAAATCCATTATCGTCAAAAAAAATAAAAATGAATCGTTTCAAGAGATCTCATTTTTTTGTTAAAATAAAATCATGGAATAGGCAAATCAATCACTAACATGCATGTGTATTACTCTATCAAAGATTGGCTACAATTACTCGATGGGCGTGGTCATTTCTTAGACTTCCTTCAACAATACTGATATCACATAGATTGAATTTTAGAGGAAGGTTAGGATTTTTTTGGGAGAAAATAGAGAAAAATTAGTAATTTGCGTATTGTCTTTCCCTCAGTTTTTTTTAGTCTTCCGGTATTTAGGATTCTCGGCAGGGATAATACGGTAATTGCACACATTTTATTAACACCATTAGACGTTTCACGGTGTTTGGTGGATGGAGAGGGGTATTTGTTACAAATGGTACATTAGGGGATATCTGTTATAGTGGGCATACTTCAGGAGTAATCTGTAATTAACCCTTAAGCTAATAAGACCCACCCCACCCCAACATGTATATGTTATATTACATACTCTTTACTTGATCAAGAATGCTAAACTTTCCTCTCAAAAAATAAGAACAAAAAAAGAATGCTAAATATATTTTGAACTGGTATAGTAAAAATCGAAAAGGGAATATAAAATCTGGAGTGTATTTCCTTTTTTTTCCCTCTACTCTATCTGACATTGTTACAATATGTTATTTTTATGGGTAAATTATGAGAAACTCCATAAGTTAAGGTCTAATTATAAAAATTCCCATCATGTTTACGTAATTACGAAAATCCCCCTAAGGTATATCGCCATCTTACACAGTCCACCTACGATATTATCTTTGAGGAAATCTTTTTGATTCTATGAAATCTTCCACTCAAAATGTCTTTTTAGTCCTTGAACATGTGTCACTACTAATAATCACATATAATTATAAGGATAGTAATTACTTATAGTGTAAACTGTAATATTTTACAACAACGTAGTTATTTTTAATTTTAAAACTATTATGTCATTCTTCATCTTATAATTCTTAAAATAGAAAAAAAAATAAAACATATATATATAAAATAATTAAACATATGTAGTAACATTAAAACATTTTTTTTTTGTTTTTTTTTTGTAATTTTTTGTTTATAATAAATTCAATTTACGTAATTTGGAAATATTCTCGTATTTCTTATTTTATGTTACAAATATTTTTATTATTTTTAATAAATTTTTGATAATATTTCAATTGTAAACAAGCGAGGGAAGGAGAAGTCGACCAAGGCAATAAAATTAGGATTTCTCTTTCATTTCTCTGTTCCGTAGGATCTTAGGGCAATTATCAATATATATTTTTTTTCGTCAGAAGTAACACAATAGCGGAGTTCTCGTAATTTATTCTTTGTTTTGATGCAAATAACTGAAAGGTCAAACATACAACACACATATCTTGTGAATGAATATAAACGGTCAACAACTGGTCAGACGAGGATTTTTGTAACTACTCAAACATGGAGTGGATTTTCGTAACAAGACCTTAGCTCAAGAGGTTTCTGGTAAGAAAAGTCTCTAACAATGAACATTGTGCTACCAACTTAGCATCTCAACTTTGTTAGTGGATGTGCAACTTCAAGCTGCATTATTAAAAATAGCAACGGATGAATTGTCTTTGGTGACTCAAAATTCCATCATTGCTTTGATCCTTTGGATGCTATTATGTATTTGTCTTTTTAGAAGACCCGCATACCTGCCCATAAAATCCTCATGGGTACCCGCCCCGCAAAATCCCCAATTTGTTTTTCAAGAAAAATGCAATCTACTAATAATTTAAATACTTACTTCAAACAAACCAACAAAATTTAAATTTAACTTCAAATCACAAAATCCAATACATTTTTTAGGGTCTGTAATATTAAATTATTGAATTATTTATATTTTAATATAATAAACAATAAATATATATAAATAATATCATGGGAGCGGGTATGCGGGTCTACGGGCCGGGTCACACTCAGGGGCGGATCTAGGGGGTGGCCAACTATGCCATGGACCACCGCAAATAATGAAAATAAATTTGCCTTAGTGGCAAAGATTTCCAAGTTGTTAGACGAGGTCATGAGTTCGACTCCAATATGGTACAAAAAAATATTGTTTAATTTTTTTGTCTATATTTCTTTTGAGCCCCTCTCCCATAAACACATTATATTATATCTATATTACTATTTAGTCCACCCAAAATTCAAAATATGCAAAAAAAATCCTAACTTGTTTTTTTTTTTTTTTTAGCCCCTCTCCCCAAAAACACATTATATTATATCTATATTATTATTTAGTACACCCTAAATTCCAAATATACAAAAAAAATCCTAAATTTTTTTTTTTTAGCCCCTCTCCCCAAAAACACATTATATTATATCTATATTATTATTTATTCCACCCAAAATTCAAAACATACAAAAAAAGTCCTAAATTTTTTCTTCTCCTAATTTATCCAAAAAAAAAAAAAGTTTCAATTTTTTTTCCCTTCTCCTAATTTATCCAACAAAAAAAGGTTCAAATTTTTTTTCCGGGGCGCTGCCCCCGAACCCCCGAAAATTTAACCTCACTGTACAATAAATTCTTGGACTCGACACAGCCGGCAAACCCTGAATTTTCGTCCTACATCCGCCACTGGTCACACTACAAACCCGTCCCCATCCCCGTACCCGGTCAATTTTATTTTTTCAATCCCCATCCCGCCCCATCTGTTTTAGGGGCGGGTAATACCCGGGAATTGCGGAGTCGGGCGAAGCGGTGATCCATCGGGACGGGTCAAATTGCCATCCTTCCCAAAATCCTATGCATGTGGTAATGCTTCAATATGAGGAGGATGTTCAGATATCCCCACATGAGAGTTCCTCATCCAACTATCTCTATTTTCAGATATTTTCATGCTTTCTCCAGCCACACACTTGGCAAAACCTCATTGGTTAGAACAGCCCATGCTCACAATCACTTCTCTTCTTCATGTGATTATTACTATCTCGTGTCTGATGGCTCCAAAATATTCAAAATGGATTAGTGGTGATAGCCGTTGCCAAATGGAACCTCAAGATTTCCAAATGCCACCTGTATTAATATCACTACCAATCCAGATAATGATATTCATAGATAAGGGTGCTCCCATATCATACATACCCCAATTCATATAAATACCTTCACTTGCCTGCCTTAGAAATCAACCCAACACACATTAAACATTCTTTGCAAATACACATTCTTTCATTTCATAATACAATAATGGCTGCCTCTTCAATGGCGTTGTCTTCCCCATCTTTCGCCGGACAGGCAGTGAAGCTCTCTCCCGAAATCAGCGCCAACTACAGCCGTGTCTCAATGAGGAATACCGCCGCAAAGCCGAAGCCTGCTTCATCCGGCAGCCCATGGTACGGCCCAGACCGTGTCAAGTATTTGGGCCCATTCTCCGGGGAGGCACCTAGCTACCTCACCGGTGAGTTCCCAGGTGACTACGGGTGGGACACCGCTGGACTTTCAGCTGACCCCGAAACATTCTCCAAGAACCGTGAGCTTGAAGTGATCCACTCAAGATGGGCCATGCTTGGTGCTCTTGGTTGCGTCTTCCCCGAGCTTTTGGCCCGCAATGGTGTAAAGTTCGGTGAGGCTGTTTGGTTCAAGGCCGGATCACAAATCTTCAGTGAGGGTGGCCTCGACTATTTGGGCAACCCAAGCTTGGTCCATGCTCAGAGCATATTGGCCATTTGGGGTGTCCAAGTTGTTTTGATGGGAGCTATTGAGGGCTATAGAATTGCCGGTGGGCCCCTCGGTGAGGTGGTTGACCCACTTTACCCGGGTGGTAGCTTCGACCCATTGGGCCTTGCTGATGACCCGGAAGCCTTCGCTGAGCTCAAGGTAAAGGAGCTAAAGAACGGCAGACTTGCAATGTTCTCCATGTTCGGATTCTTTGTTCAGGCTATTGTTACCGGAAAGGGCCCACTCGAAAACCTTGCCGACCATCTTGCCGATCCCGTTAACAACAATGCCTGGGCCTTTGCCACTAACTTCGTACCCGGAAAGTGAGCTCAAGTTAGGATAATGTGAGCCCACAAATTGTGTTCTTAATTTTTTTCGTGTAAATGAATTATTAGTTGTCACTATTAATTAATGCAATGTCTCTAGTGTAAATGGGTTTGATCTTATACTTGATCCTAGTTTTTAATACCTCTTAATTGATTTATTGAAGTATCATTTAAGGTTTCCACTATCATCCAAACTTTTTGTATTTTTGAAGGATATTCTACTTGGAAAATGATAATTAATATCCTAAGTCTGTTCACTACTAGAAAATTCCAATTTAGCAACGACCATTAGCGACATATAATAGATCCGTCTTTACTATGTATGTTTAGCAACATAATTAGCGATGGAACAAATAATCGTAGCTTTAAATGTAAACCATCGGCGATAGTGACTTCAATTAGCGATAGATGAAAAATCCGTGACTAATTTAAACATTCAGCTATAGAATTTGCAACGGACAACATATCTGTTGCTAATAGAATTTTAGCGTTCCAACCCCATTGATAATTATTATAATTTATTTAAGTAATGAATTTTATTACTTTTTGGTTTTCAATTGACAATTGCTGAAATTGGTTTTTTTCCCCACTTTCTCACTTTCCTTACTTCCCTTCACCCCCTCCCCTGCGCCATCGTTTCTTTCATCCAAACTTGACCACCCATCCTCCTGCCTTCATTCTCTGTCTATTATCGTCTCCGCCCATTGGAAAAAGTAAAAAATGCAAAGGTCCCAAAAATTCCCCATCTTTGTCAGTTTTTCAATCCCCCACTAGTCACCGCTGCGGTGACGCCACTCATGTCGTCTTCAACTAGATCTGCCCGTTCACATAAGAATTTGACACTAGAACGGAATCAGGTAAAATCGTTGTTATTTCATTATTTATGAATTGGTTCGTGTGTGTTGTTTAATATTTTATTTGGTAAAAACCCTAATATTGGAATGGGTATTTTGGTGTTGTTAACAGTCCCGCATTTCCATTCACATTATGATAAAATATTATATTTTATTGTTATTTTTATGTTTTATGATTGTCTATGTCCTATTGGTGATAATGATTTTGAAGTTTTGGAGAATGAATATTCATAAGAGACAATAAAGTGTGAGATTTAGGTTTCAATTTTAGTTTTGGATTGCATTTCAGAATAAATATTATGTCCTAATTTCAGTTTTGGATTGGTTTGGAGAATGAATATTATGTTCTACTTCCAGTTTTGGATCGAGAGTGACTATGTTCAAGGTAAGGACTGTGTTCTTGTTAATTTGTTCATTCCTATACTGCAAATATGCTACAAAATATTGTGACCTGAAAACGTAGCATGTTATAATTCACCGTTATGTTTCATATTTCAGTTACAACTTTATTTTATCATGTGTTTCAGCTGTAGCAAACACATTTGTTAGTTGGTTGCACATATTATTTTTTTCACTACTGACCGAATTACCTACTTTTAGAATTCAAGAGCTCAGGTAACTTACATATGCCAAATATAAGGGACACTTAGAAGATGCAAGTCTTTGTGGCTGAAAGAGAAAGCTACTCGGGTAAATTATTTCTAACATATCTAGTCATAATATTACAATTATATGCTCATCTCAAATAAAATTGATAAAACTGTATTGAATACTATAATTTTTATATGTATTATATCATTTTATTCTTGGTACATAGAAATTAGTTATCAGTAGTTCATTTTTTGTAATGATGTCTTTAGTATTCTGCATAATTATTGAAGAAGGTGTAAAGAGGTGCATTAAAATAATTATTTCAATTGTATAATAGTATCAGATTTGTACAGTATCAGGCATTTACATCTTTAATTTATCATGTGGTATTTTTTCTTGATAAATTATTATCTTTGCTTTCTCACAATTTTTGAAGAAAAATGCCTAGGCAGTGGCAGTAGCACGCATCCTTTACAATTGTTTATGTAAATTGTTATTGTTGATTGTTAATGTAATTTTACTTAACATTCTATGTGTTGTGTACAGGACTTGGATTGCTTGTCTGATGTTGTCTTATGTTGTTGATGATCGACGAAATGGTTGGATTATCATATTTTGATGGATCAACTAAATTTCAACTTCCATCCTGGTAAACTTTTCTCCCACTTTGATCATAGAGTTAGTTCATGCATTAATTTCATTTAGTTTGCTCGCAAAGTGAATGCATCTATATGCTTATGTATTATCTTTCATATCTAGAAATTAAACTGATTTGCATAAGTTTGTGAGCACAAATGACATTTTTTTTAGCTCTTAGATATAATATTCATCTTTGCCAAGTCATTATTTGATAAGATTTGTATATTGTGCGAATGTATACTTATTGGTTCAGTTTTTATTATATCAGGCTATAAATAAGACACAAGTTGATGGTGAGGAAACGAAGATGCAAGAATTGTAGAGGAAAAGAAAGGTGGTGTTAATGGCCATAGAGACTACATTGTTCTTATAGGTTAAAATTCAAATTCCTGTTTTGACAGCTTGATTCTTTTCGATCTTGTATACAGAACCTTCAATGAAAATTCAAGTTATTGTTTGTTGAATTTGTGTATCTGCAAATAATTATATTAATTTTATTGGTGTTTATATAAATGAAATTAATGTATTTAAAAATATATTTTTTTTGTTAAATTAATAGATTTTTGTAACGGATTTAGTGAAAGATGTATCCCTCTCCAATTAAGATTCTAGCTTTAATTAGTGACGGATGAATAAATTTAGCGACGAAATATCTCGTGTTTTTTGGTCAGATTTTGTAACGTCTTTGTTTGTCATTAGTGACGGATCATTCCATTGCTAACATATAGCGACGGATGATTACATGCTCGTAGCTAAATTTTAGCGACGCGTCATTTAGCGATCTCCATAGCTACGAACCATTTTTGTCGCTAAATCGTTATTACCAACGGATTTTGGCCATTTAGCGACAGATTGTTCCGTCAGTAAATGACAGTTTTCTAGTAGTGGTTGTTCTATACTCGTCTAGTTCCACCAAAAATATGGTAATCGAGACAAGTTTAAATCCATGTATTGCATGTCACAGTTTTTAATAGGGGTTCTTTTAGAAAAAAAAAACCTCAAACCTTTCATTAATGGAGGCGTTTTTGGCATTTTGCACCCTTGAATTATACTCTATTGGCACTTTGCACTCTTAAATTTGAAAATTCGCAGAATGCACCCTTGAAATATAAATTGCTTGGTAAAATACACCCCAATTCATTTTTGGCTTGAACGTGTTACCGACAATTTATTTGCTAAATAAAAAAAGAGGTATAATTTGTCATCTTCTATTATCCTCCACAGGACTATATTCCAGAACCAGTATTGAAGATTACAAAACGAGTACTCAATAAGAGTATTCGTAACTAAAAAGTTACATAAAAACAGTCCAACTTAAAAGTACAATTCATACATATATATATATATATATATATATATATATATATATATATATATATATATATATATATATATTCAAACTTCAAGTTTACTAGAAATAATATGAATCTGGAAAATTCTGAAAAAAAAATAAAAATAAAGAAATAAGATTTTGAAAGGTTTTTAGTTTGAAGATATAATATTATAATATATAAATAAATAAAATTCAATAAAATATAATAAAGTAACAGAGATTTACATGCGGGTCTAGACAGGGCCATGGGCCGGTTTTCGGCCCAGAACCAGCCCAAACCGGCCCGTTGACGAACTGGACTAGCCCGTTGATTGGTGAACGGTAGCGGAACCGTGAACCGGCCCGTGTCCCTCGGGACGTGCCCGGCGGTTCACCCGAATTAAAAAAAAAAAGCTGAAAAAAGATGAATCGACCTAGTGAACCGGCCGTTATTTGCTCTTTTTTGAACGCACCCCTCCCCCCACCCCCATTTTTTCCTATAAAATTAAGTTCATGTCATTTCATTTATTTTCTTCTATTTTTTTCCTATTTAAGAGTAATTATTTTAATTTATTTATCCATCACGTATTTAAAATATATAAAAAAAAAAGCTGAAAAAAGATGAATCGACCTAGTGAACCGGCCGTTATTTGCTCTTTTTTGAACACCCCCTCCCCCCCCCCAATTTTTTCCTATAAAATTAAGTTCAAGTCATTTCATTTATTTTCTTCTATTTTTTTTCCTATTTAAGAGTAATTATTTTAATTTATTTATCCATCACGTATTTAAAATATATAAAAAAAAAAAAGCTGAAAAAAGATGAATCGACCTAGTGAACAGGCCGTTATTTGCTCTTTTTTGAACACCCCCCCCCCCCCCCCCCAATTTTTTCCTATAAAATTAAGTTCAAGTCATTTCATTTATTTTCTTCTATTTTTTTTCTTATTTAAGAGTAATTATTTTAATTTATTTATCCATCACGTATTTAATATTAGGGGTGGCAATTTGGATCCGGTTCCATGGATTCGATTAGATCCGGTTCGGTTCATAAGGATCCAGTTTAGATTAAGACTAGTTGAAACAAATCGAATCGGATCCAATTGATATTTTTTTAAAACTGGATCCATGTGGATCCACTTTAAATCCATTGAAAGTTTAACCACAAAATAAAGTGGGTCATATTGGATCCAACCAAAACTCAATTAAATACCAACACAATTTTCTCAAAAAAAAAAAAAAAGTCAAAATATTATTTTAATTAAAAGTTTAATCGATAAAAAATTCTCTCTCAGATTTCACCCCAAAAATTTCTCAACCCATCGCCATTCCCCACCTCCATCGCCGCTCCTCGCCGACCGCCGCCGTCAACAACCTCCACTCCGCTCGCCGCCGTCAACAACCTGCACTCCGCTCGCCGCCGTGAACAGCCTCCACTCCGCTCCCCGCCGTCAACAGCCTCCACTCCGCTCGCTGCCGCACGCCGCTCGCCGCCTTAACAAAAAAAAGGGGGGGGGGGGATTTAGAGCCACGTAAGAAACAAGCTTGAGATATGCAGTCTTGCCTCTCCAAGAACAATTTTCTTCACCAAAAGTAAATTTTCTTTTTCCTTTTTTCTTAATTTCTTTATATATATATATTAAGTTGCATTTTTATTTACTCAATAAGTCAATATCTTGGACATGTAGTAAATATTGAAATTTAGTGTCTGATCATTTCCAGGTGATTCTTGGTTTGGAGTTTATTGTAAAGTTATGGTCTTTACACACTTTTATTGAAATTTGTGTGTGTGTGTGTGTGTATAGAAACTGTGTATGCGAGTGTGTGTGTGTGTGTAAAACAGTGTGTGTGTGTGTGTGTGTAGAAACTGTGTATGCGAGTGTGTGTGTGTGTAAAACAGAGTGTGTGTGTGTGTAAACAGTGTGTGTAGAAGTTGTGTGTGCATGTGAGTGTGTGTGTGTGTGTAAAACAGTGTGTGTATGTGAGTGTGTGTGTGTGTGTGTGTTAAACAGTGTGTGTGTATGTGTAAAACAGAGTGTGTGTGTGTGTGTAAAACAGTGTGTGTGTGTGTGTGTGTAAAATAGTGTGTGCGTGTAAAACAGAGTGTGTGTGTGTGTGTGTGTAAAACAGAGTGTGTGTGTGTGTAAAATGGTGTGTGTGTGTGTGTGCGTGAAACAGTGTGTGTGTGTGTGAGTGTGTGCGTGTGTGTGAGAGTGTGTATGAAAAGTGTGTGAATATGTGTGAGTTTGAAAGCTTAGATATTAAACCACATAAATTGAGATATTAAATCCTAAAAGTTGAGATATTAAACTACATAAATTAAGATATTAAATCCTAAAAGTTGAAATATTCAACCTCATAAGTTGAATTAAAAATGAAATGGATCCATGTGGATCCAATCCGGATCGGTCTAAATTCGATCCACATTAAATCTATTCATATAGGTTGATATTGGATCCGGATCGGATCCGGTCCAAGTTGAGAAATTGCCACCCCTATTTAATATATATATGTATATATATATATATATATATATATATATATATATATATATATATATATATATATATATATATATATATATAAATTTTCGGACCGGCCAGGAACCGGAGTGAACCGGTGGGCCGGCCTGGCCCGGCGAACCGTATGTTGTACGGGCCGGTTCCGGTTCCTGAAAAGATGAACCGTGAACTGGAGTGAACCGTCCCGGAACCGGCCCGAACCGGGCCATGGCCGTGTCTATGCGGGGCAGGTATACACAAACCTGCAGTCGCCCCGAACCTGTTTCCGGGGAAAAAATAGAACCCGTACCCTCCCCTTTTATTTGCGGGGCGGGCATTTCCCATAAATTTCGGGAAGGGTACCGGGTCGGATAAAAATTATCATCCCTAGCGCTAACAAAGACAAGAAGAAGCTAAGGTCGCATCTCGAAACGAATGACGTCAGGTACGAACTATGATATGTGTAATTTAACCTAAATGCCCATTAAATACAGCAGACCCAAATAAACAGGGAATTAGGTTACACAACCCTAATGAGTCTTGCATCTCAGGTACGACATGTCTATAAATTGGGAGTTCATTAAAACCCTGAACTTTTAATGGTTTATTCTACAAGAAACATATAATATATTCGCAGACACGAAAACATATTCACGAAAAATAAAATAAATATTTTTTTTGAAAATTAATTAACTGTGGTGGAAGAAAAAAATATAACTCACAGCAAGTTCATAACTTATTTTACCATAACTCATCTAACCCAAAAAAATTGAGAATCAAATAAGAGAATAACCAAAACAAATAGAAAGGGCAAGGGCTTGTTAATGACTTTTTTTTTTCTAAATACTGTACTATTTTCTAAGCACCAAAAATAAAATAGTCATTTTTTCAAGGGTAAATTACAAACACCCCCCTGAGGTATAGTCAAATTACAAAAACACCCATCTTGTTTGGATAATTACAACTACCCCCTCAGCTCTTCAAATTTAGTGGAATCTTCGAGATTAGATGAAATATTATCACTTTTGTACCCGTTTTATACTATTCAAACTCTACATTATGAAGTAAGATGATCATAATATGTGATTTTTAGCTTATGTATATCAGTTTGTGGTGCATCGGAAACTGTATTTTTACACAAAACGAATACAAACTAGAGCACATTCCACGGAATCTAGATGATTGTATTGAATTTGGCACAATAAGGGTGGAGGTGTAAGAAAAAATCATAGTTGAGGGGGTAGATGTAATTATCCAAACAAGAGGGGAGTTTTTGTAATTTGACCATACCTCAGGGGGTGTTTGTAATTTACCCTTTTTTCAATCAATAATTAATAAAATATCAACTCAACAGGCCAAATATTTAAGAATTTAACTCAAAAGAATTGGGAAGACTCATCTTTGTAGAGTCCAAATTAATCCACCAATATTTTTTAGTAAATAAAATTCTCCAATAATTTTGTATGGATGATTTACTATTCCCAAATCAACTAGAACAACAAAGCTAGAAATACCAAAATAAAAAATCCATTATCGTCAAAAAAAATAAAAATGAATCGTTTCAAGAGATCTCATTTTTTTGTTAAAATAAAATCATGGAATAGGCAAATCAATCACTAACATGCATGTGTATTACTCTATCAAAGATTGGCTACAATTACTCGATGGGCGTGGTCATTTCTTAGACTTCCTTCAACAATACTGATATCACATAGATTGAATTTTAGAGGAAGGTTAGGATTTTTTTGGGAGAAAATAGAGAAAAATTAGTAATTTGCGTATTGTCTTTCCCTCAGTTTTTTTTAGTCTTCCGGTATTTAGGATTCTCGGCAGGGATAATACGGTAATTGCACACATTTTATTAACACCATTAGACGTTTCACGGTGTTTGGTGGATGGAGAGGGGTATTTGTTACAAATGGTACATTAGGGGATATCTGTTATAGTGGGCATACTTCAGGAGTAATCTGTAATTAACCCTTAAGCTAATAAGACCCACCCCACCCCAACATGTATATGTTATATTACATACTCTTTACTTGATCAAGAATGCTAAACTTTCCTCTCAAAAAATAAGAACAAAAAAAGAATGCTAAATATATTTTGAACTGGTATAGTAAAAATCGAAAAGGGAATATAAAATCTGGAGTGTATTTCCTTTTTTTTCCCTCTACTCTATCTGACATTGTTACAATATGTTATTTTTATGGGTAAATTATGAGAAACTCCATAAGTTAAGGTCTAATTATAAAAATTCCCATCATGTTTACGTAATTACGAAAATCCCCCTAAGGTATATCGCCATCTTACACAGTCCACCTACGATATTATCTTTGAGGAAATCTTTTTGATTCTATGAAATCTTCCACTCAAAATGTCTTTTTAGTCCTTGAACATGTGTCACTACTAATAATCACATATAATTATAAGGATAGTAATTACTTATAGTGTAAACTGTAATATTTTACAACAACGTAGTTATTTTTAATTTTAAAACTATTATGTCATTCTTCATCTTATAATTCTTAAAATAGAAAAAAAAATAAAACATATATATATAAAATAATTAAACATATGTAGTAACATTAAAACATTTTTTTTTTGTTTTTTTTTTGTAATTTTTTGTTTATAATAAATTCAATTTACGTAATTTGGAAATATTCTCGTATTTCTTATTTTATGTTACAAATATTTTTATTATTTTTAATAAATTTTTGATAATATTTCAATTGTAAACAAGCGAGGGAAGGAGAAGTCGACCAAGGCAATAAAATTAGGATTTCTCTTTCATTTCTCTGTTCCGTAGGATCTTAGGGCAATTATCAATATATATTTTTTTTCGTCAGAAGTAACACAATAGCGGAGTTCTCGTAATTTATTCTTTGTTTTGATGCAAATAACTGAAAGGTCAAACATACAACACACATATCTTGTGAATGAATATAAACGGTCAACAACTGGTCAGACGAGGATTTTTGTAACTACTCAAACATGGAGTGGATTTTCGTAACAAGACCTTAGCTCAGGAGGTTTCTGGTAAGAAAAGTCTCTAACAATGAACATTGTGCTACCAACTTAGCATCTCAACTTTGTTAGTGGATGTGCAACTTCAAGCTGCATTATTAAAAATAGCAACGGATGAATTGTCTTTGGTGACTCAAAATTCCATCATTGCTTTGATCCTTTGGATGCTATTATGTATTTGTCTTTTTAGAAGACCCGCATACCTGCCCATAAAATCCTCATGGGTACCCGCCCCGCAAAATCCCCAATTTGTTTTTCAAGAAAAATGCAATCTACTAATAATTTAAATACTTACTTCAAACAAACCAACAAAATTTAAATTTAACTTCAAATCACAAAATCCAATACATTTTTTAGGGTCTGTAATATTAAAATATTGAATTATTTATATTTTAATATAATAAACAATAAATATATATAAATAATATCATGGGAGCGGGTATGCGGGTCTACGGGCCGGGTCACACTCAGGGGCGGATCTAGGGGGTGGCCAACTATGCCATGGACCACCGCAAATAATGAAAATAAATTTGCCTTAGTGGCAAAGATTTCCAAGTTGTTAGACGAGGTCATGAGTTCGACTCCAATATGGTACAAAAAAATATTGTTTAATTTTTTTGTCTATATTTCTTTTGAGCCCCTCTCCCATAAACACATTATATTATATCTATATTACTATTTAGTCCACCCAAAATTCAAAATATGCAAAAAAAATCCTAACTTGTTTTTTTTTTTTTTTTAGCCCCTCTCCCCAAAAACACATTATATTATATCTATATTATTATTTAGTACACCCTAAATTCCAAATATACAAAAAAAATCCTAAATTTTTTTTTTTTAGCCCCTCTCCCCAAAAACACATTATATTATATCTATATTATTATTTATTCCACCCAAAATTCAAAACATACAAAAAAAGTCCTAAATTTTTTCTTCTCCTAATTTATCCAAAAAAAAAAAAAAGTTTCAATTTTTTTCCCTTCTCCTAATTTATCCAACAAAAAAAGGTTCAAATTTTTTTTCCGGGGCGCTGCCCCCGAACCCCCGAAAATTTAACCTCACTGTACAATAAATTCTTGGACTCGACACAGCCGGCAAACCCTGAATTTTCGTCCTACATCCGCCACTGGTCACACTACAAACCCGTCCCCATCCCCGTACCCGGTCAATTTTATTTTTTCAATCCCCATCCCGCCCCATCTGTTTTAGGGGCGGGTAATACCCGGGAATTGCGGAGTCGGGCGAAGCGGTGATCCATCGGGACGGGTCAAATTGCCATCCTTCCCAAAATCCTATGCATGTGGTAATGCTTCAATATGAGGAGGATGTTCAGATATCCCCACATGAGAGTTCCTCATCCAACTATCTCTATTTTCAGATATTTTCATGCTTTCTCCAGCCACACACTTGGCAAAACCTCATTGGTTAGAACAGCCCATGCTCACAATCACTTCTCTTCTTCATGTGATTATTACTATCTCGTGTCTGATGGCTCCAAAATATTCAAAATGGATTAGTGGTGATAGCCGTTGCCAAATGGAACCTCAAGATTTCCAAATGCCACCTGTATTAATATCACTACCAATCCAGATAATGATATTCATAGATAAGGGTGCTCCCATATCATACATACCCCAATTCATATAAATACCTTCACTTGCCTGCCTTAGAAATCAACCCAACACACATTAAACATTCTTTGCAAATACACATTCTTTCATTTCATAATACAATAATGGCTGCCTCTTCAATGGCGTTGTCTTCCCCATCTTTCGCCGGACAGGCAGTGAAGCTCTCTCCCGAAATCAGCGCCAACTACAGCCGTGTCTCAATGAGGAAAACCGCCGCAAAGCCGAAGCCTGCTTCATCCGGCAGCCCATGGTACGGCCCAGACCGTGTCAAGTATTTGGGCCCATTCTCCGGGGAGGCACCTAGCTACCTCACCGGTGAGTTCCCAGGTGACTACGGGTGGGACACCGCTGGACTTTCAGCTGACCCCGAAACATTCTCCAAGAACCGTGAGCTTGAAGTGATCCACTCAAGATGGGCCATGCTTGGTGCTCTTGGTTGCGTCTTCCCCGAGCTTTTGGCCCGCAATGGTGTAAAGTTCGGTGAGGCTGTTTGGTTCAAGGCCGGATCACAAATCTTCAGTGAGGGTGGCCTCGACTATTTGGGCAACCCAAGCTTGGTCCATGCTCAGAGCATATTGGCCATTTGGGGTGTCCAAGTTGTTTTGATGGGAGCTATTGAGGGCTATAGAATTGCCGGTGGGCCCCTCGGTGAGGTGGTTGACCCACTTTACCCGGGTGGTAGCTTCGACCCATTGGGCCTTGCTGATGACCCGGAAGCCTTCGCTGAGCTCAAGGTAAAGGAGCTAAAGAACGGCAGACTTGCAATGTTCTCCATGTTCGGATTCTTTGTTCAGGCTATTGTTACCGGAAAGGGCCCACTCGAAAACCTTGCCGACCATCTTGCCGATCCCGTTAACAACAATGCCTGGGCCTTTGCCACTAACTTCGTACCCGGAAAGTGAGCTCAAGTTAGGATAATGTGAGCCCACAAATTGTGTTCTTAATTTTTTTCGTGTAAATGAATTATTAGTTGTCACTATTAATTAATGCAATGTCTCTAGTGTAAATGGGTTTGATCTTATACTTGATCCTAGTTTTTAATACCTCTTAATTGATTTATTGAAGTATCATTTAAGGTTTCCACTATCATCCAAACTTTTTGTATTTTTGAAGGATATTCTACTTGGAAAATGATAATTAACATCCTAAGTCTGTTCACTACTAGAAAATTCCAATTTAGCAACGACCATTAGCGACATATAATAGATCCGTCTCTACTATGTATGTTTAGCAACATAATTAGCGATGGAACAAATAATCGTAGCTTTAAATGTAAACCATCGGCGATAGTGACTTCAATTAGCGATAGATGAAAAATCCGTGACTAATTTAAACATTCAGCTATAGAATTTGCAACGGACAACATATCTGTTGCTAATAGAATTTTAGCGTTCCAACCCCATTGATAATTATTATAATTTATTTAAGTAATGAATTTTATTACTTTTTGGTTTTCAATTGACAATTGCTGAAATTGGTTTTTTTCCCCACTTTCTCACTTTCCTTACTTCCCTTCACCCCCTCCCCTGCGCCATCGTTTCTTTCATCCAAACTTGACCACCCATCCTCCTGCCTTCATTCTCTGTCTATTATCGTCTCCGCCCATTGGAAAAAGTAAAAAATGCAAAGGTCCCAAAAATTCCCCATCTTTGTCAGTTTTTCAATCCCCCACTAGTCACCGCTGCGGTGACGCCACTCATGTCGTCTTCAACTAGATCTGCCCGTTCACATAAGAATTTGACACTAGAACGGAATCAGGTAAAATCGTTGTTATTTCATTATTTATGAATTGGTTCGTGTGTGTTGTTTAATATTTTATTTGGTAAAAACCCTAATATTGGAATGGGTATTTTGGTGTTGTTAACAGTCCCGCATTTCCATTCACATTATGATAAAATATTATATTTTATTGTTATTTTTATGTTTTATGATTGTCTATGTCCTATTGGTGATAATGATTTTGAAGTTTTGGAGAATGAATATTCATAAGAGACAATAAAGTGTGAGATTTAGGTTTCAATTTTAGTTTTGGATTGCATTTCAGAATAAATATTATGTCCTAATTTCAGTTTTGGATTGGTTTGGAGAATGAATATTATGTTCTACTTCCAGTTTTGGATCGAGAGTGACTATGTTCAAGGTAAGGACTGTGTTCTTGTTAATTTGTTCATTCCTATACTGCAAATATGCTACAAAATATTGTGACCTGAAAACGTAGCATGTTATAATTCACCGTTATGTTTCATATTTCAGTTACAACTTTATTTTATCATGTGTTTCAGCTGTAGCAAACACATTTGTTAGTTGGTTGCACATATTATTTTTTTCACTACTGACCGAATTACCTACTTTTAGAATTCAAGAGCTCAGGTAACTTACATATGCCAAATATAAGGGACACTTAGAAGATGCAAGTCTTTGTGGCTGAAAGAGAAAGCTACTCGGGTAAATTATTTCTAACATATCTAGTCATAATATTACAATTATATGCTCATCTCAAATAAAATTGATAAAACTGTATTGAATACTATAATTTTTATATGTATTATATCATTTTATTCTTGGTACATAGAAATTAGTTATCAGTAGTTCATTTTTTGTAATGATGTCTTTAGTATTCTGCATAATTATTGAAGAAGGTGTAAAGAGGTGCATTAAAATAATTATTTCAATTGTATAATAGTATCAGATTTGTACAGTATCAGGCATTTACATCTTTAATTTATCATGTGGTATTTTTTCTTGATAAATTATTATCTTTGCTTTCTCACAATTTTTGAAGAAAAATGCCTAGGCAGTGGCAGTAGCACGCATCCTTTACAATTGTTTATGTAAATTGTTATTGTTGATTGTTAATGTAATTTTACTTAACATTCTATGTGTTGTGTACAGGACTTGGATTGCTTGTCTGATGTTGTCTTATGTTGTTGATGATCGACGAAATGGTTGGATTATCATATTTTGATGGATCAACTAAATTTCAACTTCCATCCTGGTAAACTTTTCTCCCACTTTGATCATAGAGTTAGTTCATGCATTAATTTCATTTAGTTTGCTCGCAAAGTGAATGCATCTATATGCTTATGTATTATCTTTCATATCTAGAAATTAAACTGATTTGCATAAGTTTGTGAGCACAAATGACATTTTTTTTTAGCTCTTAGATATAATATTCATCTTTGCCAAGTCATTATTTGATAAGATTTGTATATTGTGCGAATGTATACTTATTGGTTCAGTTTTTATTATATCAGGCTATAAATAAGACACAAGTTGATGGTGAGGAAACGAAGATGCAAGAATTGTAGAGGAAAAGAAAGGTGGTGTTAATGGCCATAGAGACTACATTGTTCTTATAGGTTAAAATTCAAATTCCTGTTTTGACAGCTTGATTCTTTTCGATCTTGTATACAGAACCTTCAATGAAAATTCAAGTTATTGTTTGTTGAATTTGTGTATCTGCAAATAATTATATTAATTTTATTGGTGTTTATATAAATGAAATTAATGTATTTAAAAATATATTTTTTTTGTTAAATTAATAGATTTTTGTAACGGATTTAGTGAAAGATGTATCCCTCTCCAATTAAGATTCTAGCTTTAATTAGTGACGGATGAATAAATTTAGCGACGAAATATCTCGTGTTTTTTGGTCAGATTTTGTAACGTCTTTGTTTGTCATTAGTGACGGATCATTCCATTGCTAACATATAGCGACGGATGATTACATGCTCGTAGCTAAATTTTAGCGACACGTCATTTAGCGATCTCCATAGCTACGAACCATTTTTGTCGCTAAATCGTTATTACCAACGGATTTTGGCCATTTAGCGACAGATTGTTCCGTCAGTAAATGACAGTTTTCTAGTAGTGGTTGTTCTATACTCGTCTAGTTCCACCAAAAATATGGTAATCGAGACAAGTTTAAATCCATGTATTGCATGTCACAGTTTTTAATAGGGGTTCTTTTAGAAAAAAAAACCCTCAAACCTTTCATTAATGGAGGCGTTTTTGGCATTTTGCACCCTTGAATTATACTCTATTGGCACTTTGCACTCTTAAATTGGAAAATTCGCAGAATGCACCCTTGAAATATAAATTGCTTGGTAAAATACACCCCAATTCATTTTTGGCTTGAACGTGTTACCGACAATTTATTTGCTAAATAAAAAAAGAGGTATAATTTGTCATCTTCTATTATCCTCCACAGGACTATATTCCAGAACCAGTATTGAAGATTACAAAAAGAGTACTCAATAAGAGTATTCGTAACTAAAAAGTTACATAAAAACAGTCCAACTTAAAAGTACAATTCATACATATATATATATATATATATATATATATATATATATATATATATATATATATATATATATATATATATATATATATATATATATATATTCAAACTTCAAGTTTACTAGAAATAATATGAATCTGGAAAATTCTGAAAAAAAAATAAAAATAAAGAAATAAGATTTTGAAAGGTTTTTAGTTTGAAGATATAATATTATAATATATAAATAAATAAAATTCAATAAAATATAATAAAGTAACAGAGATTTACATGCGGGTCTAGACAGGGCCATGGGGCGGTTTTCGGCCCAGAACCAGCCCAAACCGGCCCGTTGACGAACTGGACTAGCCCGTTGATTGGTGAACGGTAGCGGAACCGTGAACCGGCCCGTGTCCCTCGGGACGTGCCCGGCGGTTCACCCGAATTAAAAAAAAAAAGCTGAAAAAAGATGAATCGACCTAGTGAACCGGCCGTTATTTGCTCTTTTTTGAACGCACCCCTCCCCCCACCCCCATTTTTTCCTATAAAATTAAGTTCAAGTCATTTCATTTATTTTCTTCTATTTTTTTCCTATTTAAGAGTAATTATTTTAATTTATTTATCCATCACGTATTTAAAATATATAAAAAAAAAAGCTGAAAAAAGATGAATCGACCTAGTGAACCGGCCGTTATTTGCTCTTTTTTGAACACCCCCCCCCCCCCCCCAATTTTTTCCTATAAAATTAAGTTCAAGTCATTTCATTTATTTTCTTCTATTTTTTTTCTTATTTAAGAGTAATTATTTTAATTTATTTATCCATCACGTATTTAATATTAGGGGTGGCAATTTGGATCCGGTTCCATGGATTCGATTAGATCCGGTTCGGTTCATAAGGATCCAGTTTAGATTAAGACTAGTTGAAACAAATCGAATCGGATCCAATTGATATTTTTTTAAAACTGGATCCATGTGGATCCACTTTAAATCCATTGAAAGTTTAACCACAAAATAAAGTGGGTCATATTGGATCCAACCAAAACTCAATTAAATACCAACACAATTTTCTCAAAAAAAAAAAAAAAAAAGTCAAAATATTATTTTAATTAAAAGTTTAATCGATAAAAAATTCTCTCTCAGATTTCACCCCAAAAATTTTCTCAACCCATCGCCATTCCCCACCTCCATCGCCGCTCCTCGCCGACCGCCGCCGTCAACAACCTCCACTCCGCTCGCCGCCGTCAACAACCTGCACTCCGCTCGCCGCCGTGAACAGCCTCCACTCCGCTCCCCGCCGTCAACAGCCTCCACTCCGCTCGCTGCCGCACGCCGCTCGCCGCCTTAACAAAAAAAAGGGGGGGGATTTAGAGCCACGTAAGAAACAAGCTTGAGATATGCAGTCTTGCCTCTCCAAGAACAATTTTCTTCACCAAAAGTAAATTTTCTTTTTCCTTTTTTCTTAATTTCTTTATATATATATATTAAGTTGCATTTTTATTTACTCAATAAGTCAATATCTTGGACATGTAGTAAATATTGAAATTTAGTGTCTGATCATTTCCAGGTGATTCTTAGTTTGGAGTTTATTGTAAAGTTATGGTCTTTACACACTTTTATTGAAATTTGTGTGTGTGTGTGTGTGTATAGAAACTGTGTATGCGAGTGTGTGTGTGTGTGTAAAACAGTGTGTGTGTGTGTGTAGAAACTGTGTATGCGAGTGTGTGTGTGTGTAAAACAGAGTGTGTGTGTGTAAACAGTGTGTGTAGAAGTTGTGTGTGCATGTGAGTGTGTGTGTGTGTGTAAAACAGTGTGTGTATGTGAGTGTGTGTGTGTGTGTGTTAAACAGTGTGTGTGTATGTGTAAAACAGAGTGTGTGTGTGTGTGTAAAACAGTGTGTGTGTGTGTGTGTGTGTGTAAAATAGTGTGTGCGTGTAAAACAGAGTGTGTGTGTGTGTGTGTAAAACAGAGTGTGTGTGTGTGTAAAATGGTGTGTGTGTGTGTGTGCGTGAAACAGTGTGTGTGTGTGTGAGTGTGTGCGTGTGTGTGAGAGTGTGTATGAAAAGTGTGTGAATATGTGTGAGTTTGAAAGCTTAGATATTAAACCACATAAATTGAGATATTAAATCCTAAAAGTTGAGATATTAAACTACATAAATTAAGATATTAAATCCTAAAAGTTGAAATATTCAACCTCATAAGTTGAATTAAAAATGAAATGGATCCATGTGGATCCAATCCGGATCGGTCTAAATTCGATCCACATTAAATCTATTCATATAGGTTGATATTGGATCCGGATCCTTTTGAATCCGATCCACATGGATCCGGATCGGATCCGGTCCAAGTTGAGAAATTGCCACCCCTATTTAATATATATATGTATATATATATATATATATATATATATATATATATATATATATATATATATATATATATATATATATATATATAAATTTTCGGACCGGCCAGGAACCGGAGTGAACCGGTGGGCCGGCCTGGCCCGGCGAACCGTATGTTGTACGGGCCGGTTCCGGTTCCTGAAAAGATGAACCGTGAACCGGAGTGAACCGTCCCGGAACCGGCCCGAACCGGGCCATGGCCGTGTCTATGCGGGGCAGGTATACACAAACCTGCAGTCGCCCCGAACCTGTTTCCGGGGAAAAAATAGAACCCGTACCCTCCCCTTTTATTTGCGGGGCGGGCATTTCCCATAAATTTCGGGAAGGGTACCGGGTCGGATAAAAATTATCATCCCTAGCGCTAACAAAGACAAGAAGAAGCTAAGGTCGCATCTCGAAACGAATGACGTCAGGTACGAACTATGATATGTGTAATTTAACCTAAATGCCCATTAAATACAGCAGACCCAAATAAACAGGGAATTAGGTTACACAACCCTAATGAGTCTTGCATCTCAGGTACGACATGTCTATAAATTGGGAGTTCATTAAAACCCTGAACTTTTAATGGTTTATTCTACAAGAAACATATAATATATTCGCAGACACGAAAACATATTCACGAAAAATAAAATAAATATTTTTTTTGAAAATTAATTAACTGTGGTGGAAGAAAAAAATATAACTCACAGCAAGTTCATAACTTATTTTACCATAACTCATCTAACCCAAAAAAATTGAGAATCAAATAAGAGAATAACCAAAACAAATAGAAAGGGCAAGGGCTTGTTAATGACTTTTTTTTTTCTAAATACTGTACTATTTTCTAAGCACCAAAAATAAAATAGTCATTTTTTCAAGGGTAAATTACAAACACCCCCCTGAGGTATAGTCAAATTACAAAAACACCCATCTTGTTTGGATAATTACAACTACCCCCTCAGCTCTTCAAATTTAGTGGAATCTTCGAGATTAGATGAAATATTATCACTTTTGTACCCGTTTTATACTATTCAAACTCTACATTATGAAGTAAGATGATCATAATATGTGATTTTTAGCTTATGTATATCAGTTTGTGGTGCATCGGAAACTGTATTTTTACACAAAACGAATACAAACTAGAGCACATTCCACGGAATCTAGATGATTGTATTGAATTTGGCACAATAAGGGTGGAGGTGTAAGAAAAAATCATAGTTGAGGGGGTAGATGTAATTATCCAAACAAGAGGGGAGTTTTTGTAATTTGACCATACCTCAGGGGGGTGTTTGTAATTTACCCTTTTTTCAATCAATAATTAATAAAATATCAACTCAACAGGCCAAATATTTAAGAATTTAACTCAAAAGAATTGGGAAGACTCATCTTTGTAGAGTCCAAATTAATCCACCAATATTTTTTAGTAAATAAAATTCTCCAATAATTTTGTATGGATGATTTACTATTCCCAAATCAACTAGAACAACAAAGCTAGAAATACCAAAATAAAAAATCCATTATCGTCAAAAAAAATAAAAATGAATCGTTTCAAGAGATCTCATTTTTTTGTTAAAATAAAATCATGGAATAGGCAAATCAATCACTAACATGCATGTGTATTACTCTATCAAAGATTGGCTACAATTACTCGATGGGCGTGGTCATTTCTTAGACTTCCTTCAACAATACTGATATCACATAGATTGAATTTTAGAGGAAGGTTAGGATTTTTTTGGGAGAAAATAGAGAAAAATTAGTAATTTGCGTATTGTCTTTCCCTCAGTTTTTTTTAGTCTTCCGGTATTTAGGATTCTCGGCAGGGATAATACGGTAATTGCACACATTTTATTAACACCATTAGACGTTTCACGGTGTTTGGTGGATGGAGAGGGGTATTTGTTACAAATGGTACATTAGGGGATATCTGTTATAGTGGGCATACTTCAGGAGTAATCTGTAATTAACCCTTAAGCTAATAAGACCCACCCCACCCCAACATGTATATGTTATATTACATACTCTTTACTTGATCAAGAATGCTAAACTTTCCTCTCAAAAAATAAGAACAAAAAAAGAATGCTAAATATATTTTGAACTGGTATAGTAAAAATCGAAAAGGGAATATAAAATCTGGAGTGTATTTCCTTTTTTTTCCCTCTACTCTATCTGACATTGTTACAATATGTTATTTTTATGGGTAAATTATGAGAAACTCCATAAGTTAAGGTCTAATTATAAAAATTCCCATCATGTTTACGTAATTACGAAAATCCCCCTAAGGTATATCGCCATCTTACACAGTCCACCTACGATATTATCTTTGAGGAAATCTTTTTGATTCTATGAAATCTTCCACTCAAAATGTCTTTTTAGTCCTTGAACATGTGTCACTACTAATAATCACATATAATTATAAGGATAGTAATTACTTATAGTGTAAACTGTAATATTTTACAACAACGTAGTTATTTTTAATTTTAAAACTATTATGTCATTCTTCATCTTATAATTCTTAAAATAGAAAAAAAAATAAAACATATATATATAAAATAATTAAACATATGTAGTAACATTAAAACATTTTTTTTTGTTTTTTTTTTGTAATTTTTTGTTTATAATAAATTCAATTTACGTAATTTGGAAATATTCTCGTATTTCTTATTTTATGTTACAAATATTTTTATTATTTTTAATAAATTTTTGATAATATTTCAATTGTAAACAAGCGAGGGAAGGAGAAGTCGACCAAGGCAATAAAATTAGGATTTCTCTTTCATTTCTCTGTTCCGTAGGATCTTAGGGCAATTATCAATATATATTTTTTTTCGTCAGAAGTAACACAATATCGGAGTTCTCGTAATTTATTCTTTGTTTTGATGCAAATAACTGAAAGGTCAAACATACAACACACATATCTTGTGAATGAATATAAACGGTCAACAACTGGTCAGACGAGGATTTTTGTAACTACTCAAACATGGAGTGGATTTTCGTAACAAGACCTTAGCTCAGGAGGTTTCTGGTAAGAAAAGTCTCTAACAATGAACATTGTGCTACCAACTTAGCATCTCAACTTTGTTAGTGGATGTGCAACTTCAAGCTGCATTATTAAAAATAGCAACGGATGAATTGTCTTTGGTGACTCAAAATTCCATCATTGCTTTGATCCTTTGGATGCTATTATGTATTTGTCTTTTTAGAAGACCCGCATACCTGCCCATAAAATCCTCATGGGTACCCGCCCCGCAAAATCCCCAATTTGTTTTTCAAGAAAAATGCAATCTACTAATAATTTAAATACTTACTTCAAACAAACCAACAAAATTTAAATTTAACTTCAAATCACAAAATCCAATACATTTTTTAGGGTCTGTAATATTAAATTATTGAATTATTTATATTTTAATATAATAAACAATAAATATATATAAATAATATCATGGGAGCGGGTATGCGGGTCTACGGGCCGGGTCACACTCAGGGGCGGATCTAGGGGGTGGCCAACTATGCCATGGACCACCGCAAATAATGAAAATAAATTTGCCTTAGTGGCAAAGATTTCCAAGTTGTTAGACGAGGTCATGAGTTCGACTCCAATATGGTACAAAAAAATATTGTTTAATTTTTTTGTCTATATTTCTTTTGAGCCCCTCTCCCATAAACACATTATATTATATCTATATTACTATTTAGTCCACCCAAAATTCAAAATATGCAAAAAAAATCCTAACTTGTTTTTTTTTTTTTTTTAGCCCCTCTCCCCAAAAACACATTATATTATATCTATATTATTATTTAGTACACCCTAAATTCCAAATATACAAAAAAAAATCCTAAATTTTTTTTTTTTAGCCCCTCTCCCCAAAAACACATTATATTATATCTATATTATTATTTATTCCACCCAAAATTCAAAACATACAAAAAAAGTCCTAAATTTTTTCTTCTCCTAATTTATCCAAAAAAAAAAAAAAGTTTCAATTTTTTTTCCCTTCTCCTAATTTATCCAACAAAAAAAGGTTCAAATTTTTTTTCCGGGGCGCTGCCCCCGAACCCCCGAAAATTTAACCTCACTGTACAATAAATTCTTGGACTCGACACAGCCGGCAAACCCTGAATTTTCGTCCTACATCCGCCACTGGTCACACTACAAACCCGTCCCCATCCCCGTACCCGGTCAATTTTATTTTTTCAATCCCCATCCCGCCCCATCTGTTTTAGGGGCGGGTAATACCCGGGAATTGCGGAGTCGGGCGAAGCGGTGATCCATCGGGACGGGTCAAATTGCCATCCTTCCCAAAATCCTATGCATGTGGTAATGCTTCAATATGAGGAGGATGTTCAGATATCCCCACATGAGAGTTCCTCATCCAACTATCTCTATTTTCAGATATTTTCATGCTTTCTCCAGCCACACACTTGGCAAAACCTCATTGGTTAGAACAGCCCATGCTCACAATCACTTCTCTTCTTCATGTGATTATTACTATCTCGTGTCTGATGGCTCCAAAATATTCAAAATGGATTAGTGGTGATAGCCGTTGCCAAATGGAACCTCAAGATTTCCAAATGCCACCTGTATTAATATCACTACCAATCCAGATAATGATATTCATAGATAAGGGTGCTCCCATATCATACATACCCCAATTCATATAAATACCTTCACTTGCCTGCCTTAGAAATCAACCCAACACACATTAAACATTCTTTGCAAATACACATTCTTTCATTTCATAATACAATAATGGCTGCCTCTTCAATGGCGTTGTCTTCCCCATCTTTCGCCGGACAGGCAGTGAAGCTCTCTCCCGAAATCAGCGCCAACTACAGCCGTGTCTCAATGAGGAAAACCGCCGCAAAGCCGAAGCCTGCTTCATCCGGCAGCCCATGGTACGGCCCAGACCGTGTCAAGTATTTGGGCCCATTCTCCGGGGAGGCACCTAGCTACCTCACCGGTGAGTTCCCAGGTGACTACGGGTGGGACACCGCTGGACTTTCAGCTGACCCCGAAACATTCTCCAAGAACCGTGAGCTTGAAGTGATCCACTCAAGATGGGCCATGCTTGGTGCTCTTGGTTGCGTCTTCCCCGAGCTTTTGGCCCGCAATGGTGTAAAGTTCGGTGAGGCTGTTTGGTTCAAGGCCGGATCACAAATCTTCAGTGAGGGTGGCCTCGACTATTTGGGCAACCCAAGCTTGGTCCATGCTCAGAGCATATTGGCCATTTGGGGTGTCCAAGTTGTTTTGATGGGAGCTATTGAGGGCTATAGAATTGCCGGTGGGCCCCTCGGTGAGGTGGTTGACCCACTTTACCCGGGTGGTAGCTTCGACCCATTGGGCCTTGCTGATGACCCGGAAGCCTTCGCTGAGCTCAAGGTAAAGGAGCTAAAGAACGGCAGACTTGCAATGTTCTCCATGTTCGGATTCTTTGTTCAGGCTATTGTTACCGGAAAGGGCCCACTCGAAAACCTTGCCGACCATCTTGCCGATCCCGTTAACAACAATGCCTGGGCCTTTGCCACTAACTTCGTACCCGGAAAGTGAGCTCAAGTTAGGATAATGTGAGCCCACAAATTGTGTTCTTAATTTTTTTCGTGTAAATGAATTATTAGTTGTCACTATTAATTAATGCAATGTCTCTAGTGTAAATGGGTTTGATCTTATACTTGATCCTAGTTTTTAATACCTCTTAATTGATTTATTGAAGTATCATTTAAGGTTTCCACTATCATCCAAACTTTTTGTATTTTTGAAGGATATTCTACTTGGAAAATGATAATTAACATCCTAAGTCTGTTGTTCTATACTCGTCTAGTTCCACCAAAAATATGGTAATCGAGACAAGTTTAAATCCATGTATTGCATGTCACAGTTTTTAATAGGGGTTCTTTTAGAAAAAAAAACCCTCAAACCTTTCATTAATGGAGGCGTTTTTGGCATTTTGCACCCTTGAATTATACTCTATTGGCACTTTGCACTCTTAAATTGGAAAATTCGCAGAATGCACCCTTGAAATATAAATTGCTTGGTAAAATACACCCCAATTCATTTTTGGCTTGAACGTGTTACCGACAATTTATTTGCTAAATAAAAAAAGAGGTATAATTTGTCATCTTCTATTATCCTCCACAGGACTATATTCCAGAACCAGTATTGAAGATTACAAAAAGAGTACTCAATAAGAGTATTCGTAACTAAAAAGTTACATAAAAACAGTCCAACTTAAAAGTACAATTCATACATATATATATATATATATATATATATATATATATATATATATATATATATATATATATATATATATATATATATATATATATATATATATATATATATATATATATATATATATATATTCAAACTTCAAGTTTACTAGAAATAATATGAATCTGGAAAATTCTGAAAAAAAAATAAAAATAAAGAAATAAGATTTTGAAAGGTTTTTAGTTTGAAGATATAATATTATAATATATAAATAAATAAAATTCAATAAAATATAATAAAGTAACAGAGATTTACATGCGGGTCTAGACAGGGCCATGGGCCGGTTTTCGGCCCAGAACCAGCCCAAACCGGCCCGTTGACGAACTGGACTAGCCCGTTGATTGGTGAACGGTAGCGGAACCGTGAACCGGCCCGTGTCCCTCGGGACGTGCCCGGCGGTTCACCCGAATTAAAAAAAAAAAGCTGAAAAAAGATGAATCGACCTAGTGAACCGGCCGTTATTTGCTCTTTTTTGAACGCACCCCTCCCCCCACCCCCATTTTTTCCTATAAAATTAAGTTCAAGTCATTTCATTTATTTTCTTCTATTTTTTTCCTATTTAAGAGTAATTATTTTAATTTATTTATCCATCACGTATTTAAAATATATAAAAAAAAAAGCTGAAAAAAGATGAATCGACCTAGTGAACCGGCCGTTATTTGCTCTTTTTTGAACACCCCCCCCCCCCCCCCCCCCAATTTTTTCCTATAAAATTAAGTTCAAGTCATTTCATTTATTTTCTTCTATTTTTTTTCCTATTTAAGAGTAATTATTTTAATTTATTTATCCATCACGTATTTAAAATATATAAAAAAAAAAAGCTGAAAAAAGATGAATCGACCTAGTGAACAGGCCGTTATTTGCTCTTTTTTGAACCCCCCCCCCCCCCCCCAATTTTTTCCTATAAAATTAAGTTCAAGTCATTTCATTTATTTTCTTCTATTTTTTTTCTTATTTAAGAGTAATTATTTTAATTTATTTATCCATCACGTATTTAATATTAGGGGTGGCAATTTGGATCCGGTTCCATGGATTCGATTAGATCCGGTTCGGTTCATAAGGATCCAGTTTAGATTAAGACTAGTTGAAACAAATCGAATCGGATCCAATTGATATTTTTTTAAAACTGGATCCATGTGGATCCACTTTAAATCCATTGAAAGTTTAACCACAAAATAAAGTGGGTCATATTGGATCCAACCAAAACTCAATTAAATACCAACACAATTTTCTCAAAAAAAAAAAAAAAGTCAAAATATTATTTTAATTAAAAGTTTAATCGATAAAAAATTCTCTCTCAGATTTCACCCCAAAAATTTCTCAACCCATCGCCATTCCCCACCTCCATCGCCGCTCCTCGCCGACCGCCGCCGTCAACAACCTCCACTCCGCTCGCCGCCGTCAACAACCTGCACTCCGCTCGCCGCCGTGAACAGCCTCCACTCCGCTCCCCGCCGTCAACAGCCTCCACTCCGCTCGCTGCCGCACGCCGCTCGCCGCCTTAACAAAAAAAAGGGGGGGGGGATTTAGAGCCACGTAAGAAACAAGCTTGAGATATGCAGTCTTGCCTCTCCAAGAACAATTTTCTTCACCAAAAGTAAATTTTCTTTTTCCTTTTTTCTTAATTTCTTTATATATATATATTAAGTTGCATTTTTATTTACTCAATAAGTCAATATCTTGGACATGTAGTAAATATTGAAATTTAGTGTCTGATCATTTCCAGGTGATTCTTGGTTTGGAGTTTATTGTAAAGTTATGGTCTTTACACACTTTTATTGAAATTTGTGTGTGTGTGTGTGTGTATAGAAACTGTGTATGCGAGTGTGTGTGTGTGTGTGTAAAACAGTGTGTGTGTGTGTGTGTGTGTAGAAACTGTGTATGCGAGTGTGTGTGTGTGTAAAACAGAGTGTGTGTGTGTGTAAACAGTGTGTGTAGAAGTTGTGTGTGCATGTGAGTGTGTGTGTGTGTGTAAAACAGTGTGTGTATGTGAGTGTGTGTGTGTGTGTGTTAAACAGTGTGTGTGTATGTGTAAAACAGAGTGTGTGTGTGTGTAAAACAGTGTGTGTGTGTGTGTGTGTGTAAAATAGTGTGTGCGTGTAAAACAGAGTGTGTGTGTGTGTGTGTAAAACAGAGTGTGTGTGTGTGTAAAATGGTGTGTGTGTGTGTGTGCATGAAACAGTGTGTGTGTGTGTGAGTGTGTGCGTGTGTGTGAGAGTGTGTATGAAAAGTGTGTGAATATGTGTGAGTTTGAAAGCTTAGATATTAAACCACATAAATTGAGATATTAAATCCTAAAAGTTGAGATATTAAACTACATAAATTAAGATATTAAATCCTAAAAGTTGAAATATTCAACCTCATAAGTTGAATTAAAAATGAAATGGATCCATGTGGATCCAATCCGGATCGGTCTAAATTCGATCCACATTAAATCTATTCATATAGGTTGATATTGGATCCGGATCCTTTTGAATCCGATCCACATGGATCCGGATCGGATTCGGTCCAAGTTGAGAAATTGCCACCCCTATTTAATATATATATGTATATATATATATGTATATATATATATATATATATATATATATATATATATATATATATATATATATATATATATATATATATATAAATTTTCGGACCGGCCAGGAACCGGAGTGAACCGGTGGGCCGGCCTGGCCCGGCGAACCGTATGTTGTACGGGCCGGTTCCGGTTCCTGAAAAGATGAACCGTGAACCGGAGTGAACCGTCCCGGAACCGGCCCGAACCGGGCCATGGCCGTGTCTATGCGGGGCAGGTATACACAAACCTGCAGTCGCCCCGAACCTGTTTCCGGGGAAAAAATAGAACCCGTACCCTCCCCATTTATTTGCGGGGCGGGCATTTCCCATAAATTTCGGGAAGGGTACCGGGTCGGATAAAAATTATCATCCCTAGCGCTAACAAAGACAAGAAGAAGCTAAGGTCGCATCTCGAAACGAATGACGTCAGGTACGAACTATGATATGTGTAATTTAACCTAAATGCCCATTAAATACAGCAGACCCAAATAAACAGGGAATTAGGTTACACAACCCTAATGAGTCTTGCATCTTAGGTACGACATGTCTATAAATTGGGAGTTCATTAAAACCCTGAACTTTTAATGGTTTATTCTACAAGAAACATATAATATATTCGCAGACACGAAAACTAGGTATTAAATAATAGGGGTCGTATTAGTACGTTTAGTAGTTGAAGGGTGTTCTTGAGATAAACCATATATATAATTCAAGGGTGCAAACTGTGCTTTCCCGGTAATTAAATGAAAGCAAGATTAGGATCGGAGTGCTTGCTTGGTCTAGACTCTAGAGATTCGAAATGATTATTTTTTTTCCAAAATCCAACAATTAAACCTCTAAAACAAACAAACCTCTGTCCAACACTTTCAACAAGTTGAATGTTTCAATACAAAAGAAATAATAATTTGCAGGTTTAGAATCACACATAGGAATATTAGTTTACTTCACATAATATTCGTAATCATATATAATATAAACACAACAATAGAGCATTTCACACAACATGATATTAGTAGTTTACTTTACATATTAACCTCCACAACCCCCGCCGCAGCCACCACCGCAGCCGCCTCCACAACCACCACCACCACCAGAGTCACCGCCAGCACCGCTGCTTATTACAGCGGCAGTGGTGACAGTGGCAGCGACAGCTGCTGCTCCAAGAACAACCATTCCACCATCCTTCAATCCGCTACTTTTCGGCTTTTCTCCTTTCTCCACATCACGATTATTATTAATCACCGTCTGACGTAGCGGCTGAGGAGGGGCGCGAGCCGGGGCTGTGGGGGTTTTCTTTTTGCGGCCATTGTTGCAAAGACAACATAAGAGGAGGACTAATGCCGCCACACAGCTGCACACAATGAGCACAATTGCATATGTTTTCATGTCGTACTTTATTACTTAATTATAACATATGTAATTTTCTTACACGCACTCTTGCTATTTATATTGTCTGTTCACGTTAAGTTGAGAAATAAATTTTAATTTGGTGTTTAAAAAATCTGACGAGGAAACAAGCTGGAAACTTTGATTGGTAGACAAGACAATATATACATTGTTGAGTTTCTTAAGTGTACGCCTTGCTCCGACCGGTCGGCAGCTATGACTGACTTTTGAGGGTCAACCACGACGACTTCAGCAAATTAAAATACATAAGGAATTCAATGGAAATGAAGATGCAATTATGCGTTTGTTTTGAAATTCCAATCTTGACTTGGTCCCTATCTTAACTTTTTTTTTTTTTTTTTAGTAAATTCAAGTCCATATCTTACTTTTATTTTCATTGCTTGGGTAAATTATAAATAACCCCTCGAGTTATACCTAAGCTAACCCCTTTAACATGTATAATAAATAAATGCAAATTTCATATTTATGATAAAATTATGGGGTAATATGCCTCACATCCCTCAAATCAAACTTAATTAGATATGAGTGATAAACTCAAATAAAATATTTTAACTACATCCCTATTTTAAAATAAAAATTGATACACATCCTTTGATTTTTATTTAACCCAAAAATACCCTTACGATACCTAATAAAAGTCACGGTGTCTCTTATTTTTCTTATTTCTTTCTCTCTCTTCCACTCTCTTTCTCACGCCGCTCAACCGCTCAACATATCACGTTATGGTTCTGGTTCTGGTTCTATCTCTCCCTCTCTCTCTCTCCCTCCCTCCCTCCTGATCTCTTCTCCTCTTCTCTCTCACACACGTCCCCCCCCTCCCTTCCTCCTTTTTTTTTTCTTTTCAATTATAGTAAAATGATAAAGGCTATGATGGTGGTTATGGCAGATGGCAGCGGTATGATGGCGGCGGTTATGGTAGGCGACGACGATGGCTATGGCGACGCTCGGCATAGCAATTGCATCGGGAGGCTATGTGATGGCAGGCTCGTTGTTTGCTTGCAACCCACATGGATGAATCGTGAAGGTGGGTCTGGGTGTGGGGGGTGGAGAGGGGGAGTAGTGGCGTGGTGGTGGCGGTGGATCGGATTTAGGGTTTGTCGGGAAAAATTTAAGATTTTTCGATTTAGTTGTTTACAGATATCTATGAGTGTCTATGGGTGTCTATGGTGTCTGACGGCTAGGGTTGAAAGGAGTTAGGGTCTCAAGATGTCTATGGGTTACTACGGATTACAAAAGGTTTCTACAGAATTCTTTAGATGTCTACGGCAAAAAAAAAATTAAAAAAATCATAATTTTCAATTTATTTTGAAAATAAGGGGAAAAAATATATTTTATATAATGAAAAAATACGAAAAATGAAAATAAAAAAGAAAAAAGAAACCATAATTTTTAATTTTATGTAGAAAAGGGGAAAAATAGATTTTTATATAATGAAAAATATGAAAGAAAAAGAAAAAAAAACGTGTTCTACGAAAAAATGAAAAAAAAATGGTAGATGCAAATTTAAAAATGTTAAATAATACCATAGTTCATCATAGTATATTTATAATCTGTTGTAATTTTGAATTTGTGAGTAGAGGGGCATTTTTTGAATAAATTTAATAAAGGATGTGAAGCAAATTTTAATTAGACTTGTCATTTAGTTCTAATACGGTTTGTCACCAGGGACTTATATCTTAAGACCCCTAAAATTATATTCCATCCTTTAAACCCTTATTATACATCCTAATTTAACTCAAATTTCACTAATTTTGATCATAAAAATTCAATTTTAACTTTTCATTTTTTTAGAATTTTATTTTTCTGATATTTTTTTTCGCCAGTGCACGTATCAAACAAGCAATATAGTATAAATATCCGAGTATCGATCCCACAAGAAATATTTAATAGTCTAATCGCACCCTAGATTTTCCAAATTATGTTCAAGTCCACCCTACACAGTCGACTTTATAGTTGATTTAACCACATTATAAAAAACAAATAAATAAGCAAGCAAAACCAAGGTGATAAGCACGAAGATTGATCTTATTTAAAGGTCTAAGATTTTATCTTCCCCTATGTGATTATTGATCCTAAGGATGATAATGGGTAAGGGTTTGTCAGGTCTTAGACCAGGAACCAACAGGAACCAACCTGTTTGGGCGGGTTTAGGTAAGTTTAATGGTTTTAGGTCGGATGATGGATTTAAGTTTTTAGAACCGGATGGGGTTACGGATCGGATCTTATTGGAACCGACCCACAACCGACCCGTATAAATATATTATATTTAATAGTAATCTATATATACTGAAAGAATTTATGGTCCCGAATTCGTTTAATACAGAGATGTTATCTTAAGTGTTGTGACACTTAAGAAAACATGCAGCGGAAATATAAAGAACTAAAGACAATACACAGATCTAAAAAATGTTCACAAGTAAAAACTTGTGAACTTGCCCTTTACAGGACGTAAAAATTATATTAAAACAGTTTTCCAAGAATACAAATAGAAGATGTACGAAAACTTCTTCCTTATGAATGAATCATTCTCATGATCATTCTTACATTCAAATCTAGAAACAAAAAGAGAAATATTAAAAATTCTAGATTTCAAATAATGTACTCGTAAGGAGTACGTACAACAGATCCTAGAAACATACTAAAACTCTCGTAGATAAACTTCAGCACTCGTTTTTTGTTTCTTCGAAATCTACTTCTTTCTTGAGTCTTGAGTTTGGTATTTATAGACTTTCCAAGCTTCCACTCCTCAGCCCATGATCTGCAAGAAAACCAACCACAAGAGCACTCAAGAAAATGGGTTAGTGGGTTAGTTAAGAAGTTAGAATAATATCCACAATTAAACCCACTAAGCACTACTTAGCCCACTAAGTCATAACTAAAATTTAGTTTGAAAGTAAGAGAGTTAAAAACACTTTTATGGAAAAACCCACGTGTTTCAAAGTCCCCCTTTTTAACTTTCTGATCAAAACTAAATTTTAGCTAAAATTCCCCCTGAGATATTGCTTGAACTCCCCCTTTTTAACTTTCTGATCAAAACTAAATTTTAGCTAAAATTCCCCCTGAGATATTGCTTGAACTCCCCCTGAATTTGATAATAAACAAAATATAGAAAATCAATTTCAAAACAAATTCAGCAAGATAGTCCAACACAATTTAAAAGAAAGGAAACAACTAAAGTGCAGTCCTAAACAAAAGTTCAGAGGGAAAAATAAAAACAGAACAAAATCAAAATATTGTTCATAAAAACAATTAAAGTAGAATATCCAAAGTCTCCTCAGTATCAGCTGCTGCTCCTCCATCACTAGCATTGGATCCACTACTTTCCTCTGCTCCTTGAGCTTCACCCTCATTCTTTGCTCCTTCTTCATTAACTCCTTGCTCTATGCCTCTGGCATCCAAAGGGTGAGAAGTCCCTGCTTCAACTTCATGACTAGCTTTTCCTCCCCCTTTTTGATCAGAAAGAGCTTTGTGGAGCATTTCCACCATGGACTGGTGATAAGTAATCTGAGCTAGAGAGTGAGAAAGTTGTTGTAACAAAAGATCTCTAGGAATATAAACAAGAATGTCAGGAGTGTTGTCAACATGAGGAGCAACACCTTCAGTACCAAGATTATTTTGACATGATTCAGTTGAGAGGAAATTATCTCCATTCCAGGGAAGATCTTGGACATGAGGAGCTTTGAGAAAATTTTGAGAAATAGTGATCATGCCAAGTGGAGTGTGAAGATATTCTGATTCATCTTGGCCCAAATTTTGAGAAAGTAAAATGGAGTAGATGAGAGAAGGGTAAGGAAGGTGAGTGGAGGATGAAATTTTCTGGGCAAGATGACCTATATTATTAAAGAAAAGTTTGCCAAAATCAACTGGTAATCCCATCCCCAATTTGTACATGAGTACTGCATGAGGTTTAGTTACCACAGAGACATTTTTGGATGGAATCCAATTCATCACTGTGAGTCTGAACAAGACAGAATAAAATGCAGTGAGTTGAGAAAATTTGAATTTTCTGGGGTGAGCAGGCCAACATTTTAGACGATTTCCAGAAAGAGTCTTACAAACCTCAGTAAAATCACCATAATTATCCTCATCAATCACAGTATGAGTTTGTAAATGAGAGTTGATAATTTTGGGAGAAAATGGAATTTCGCACAAAAACTTTGCCAAAGTTTGGAGAATTTTTCTTTAAAAAGGAGGTTTGCAAATTGGCATAAAATTCCTTCACAACAGAGGGATCATACGGACAGGCAACCTCAACTAGACTAAGGATTTTTCTTTGATCAAGAAAAGCAGTGATCCTATGTCTATCAAACTCATCCTTGGAAATTTTATTTTCCTCAATGAATTGGCAATTCATGATTTGAGGACTCAAATTTGAATCAGATTCAAAATAAAAGGTAGGACTGAAGGCATTGTTTACCTCAAAAGGAGTTGACAAATCCTTCCCATCCAAGTCTGGCTCTTCTTCCTCTGAGGATTCCCCATCTTCTGAGTCTTCAAGCTCATCTGGAATGTATGCTGGCTCAGGTGATGCAACAGGTGGGGCAGCATCTTCTTCCTTCTGAGAGGATTCCTCAGAAGAGTCACTGTCTGACTCTGTGGAGGGCAATTTTTTGCGAAAAGAGGCAAGGGGAACCTCCCAGCTGTCATCACTTTTCTCTGGTTCTTCAGCCTGAGGAGGTGATGCATCCACTTGAACAGCTGCTTCTGCCAGAGTTTTCAGAGGGTCTGCATGTGGTGTTGAGGGTGTTTCTTCAGTGGTAGTGAAATCCTGAGCATCAACAATGGGAATGTCAACATGCTCGGCAGAGGACATCCCAGAAAAATCAGGCATTTCTTCATCCTGGTAGGGAGCAGCATCCTCAGCAGCACTCTGAGGGACATTGGTTGAGACAGTGGGTGCAGCAGCATCTTCTGGAACATGTGCAGCAACATCTTCAGAAACAGAATGTTGAGAAGCTGCTGCTGCCATGTTAGGGTGAGATGTATCCCCCTGAGTTGATGCTGGGGGAGGTGAGTCGTTGGAAGATGACTCGGAGGAGCTTGAGGATCGAGCTTGGGCCTCTAGTTCTGCAAAGGTAGGGTCTCCTTCTTCATCATCTGTGTCTTCATCAACCAAATGGAGACCTCTTGGAGGGTTTGGCCTAACTGGAGTACGGCCACCTCTGCCGCCTCTTCTTCCACATCTGCCTCCTCTTCTGGGAGAGTTTTCTCCCCTCCGGCGTTGTGACCCAGCAGTATTCAGATCTGGGAAGGGATTCATGCGCTTGGACCGGCGAGTTGGAAACCTTCCTGCAGTGGAAGAGGGACCCACATACTCGAAGTTGTCTGGGTCAATCGGATTCAGCTCGTCACCGAGCTCAATAAAACTGATCGGCATAGCTTCAAGGTTGACAGGATGAACGATGATGGCCAGATTTGGGTCTGCTGGTTCAGGTGCTGCAGCATCGTTGTGGACATCACCAACGGCTGGAAAAGGATTTCTAGGAGGAGATGCCATGATACAGTAGATAAAGAAAAATTGCTTCTTTGTGCTTTTGATTTTTGAGTGTGAATTTTCGAAAGAAGAAGCACGAAATTTATAAGCCCTAATTTTTGCTGAAAAATTTGAAGTGGAGAAGGTGAAGAAGTGGTGTGCGTTTTTCTTGGAGAAAGTGTGATTAAGGAGAATAAAAGTTTATTCGGCAGTTTAAAGCAAAACGTGACACATGGCACAATAAGGAGTGGACTTAGTGGAAAATAAAAGACTAACCCATGTACCCCATGACCCATATAAATAGTGATAATTCGATAAAAATAAAAATAATAACCGTAGCACTCACGAATTATTCACTAAAATAAAAAACACATTTATTAATGATTAATAGTGTAAAAAAAATTGGCTAACATGCATAGATTTTATTATATATATATATATATATATATATATATATATATATATATATATATATATATATATATATATATTTTAAACTCTTATTTTCAAGTCATCACATGGAACATGATCAAGTGTTCAGTTTGAAGGTTCCTCAGTTACTAAGATATGACTATCAAAATAGAGGAGTTTGACTTATGTGAATGTAATTGTTCTCTAAATGTTTACATGAAGCATGATCATGTTTCAAGGTGAAAGACTTCCAGTTACTTATTTAGAAAATAATCCATCACAGTGAAGTCATTATTTAAAGAAGCTATGCTTCAGTAAATTATGTTGCAGCTTAAGATATTAGATAAGGTGCTGCAACATATTTCAGGACATGTTTATTGAGTACACATACCGAGAGATTTTCTAAGTTTAGAAAACCTCTCATAATCTAATGCCTTTGTAAAGATGTCAGCCAGCTGATCTTCTGTAGGAATGTACTTTAAGCACACTATATTTTTCTCAACTATATCACGAATAAAATGATGTTTGATATCTATGTGTTTAGTTCGTGAGTGTTGAACATGATTTTTTGAAATGTCAATAGCACTTGAATTATCACAATATATGGTCAGGGTGTCACTGGTCAACCCATAATCTCCCAACATTTATTTCATCCAAATTAGTTGACCACAACATCCTCCAGTAGCTACATATTCTGATTCAGCTGTTGAAAGAGATACACAATTTTGCTTTCTACTAAACCATGAAACCAGATTATTCCCCAAAAAGAAACATGCACCGGAGGTGTTTTTTCCGTCACTAATATCCCCAGCCCAATCAGAATCACTAAAGCCTATTAAATTTGTATTAGTGTCTTTGAAAAACTGAATCCCTAAGTCTACTGTACCTGCAACATACCTAATAATCATCTTCACAGCTTTAAGATGAGTGACTTTGGGATTAGCTTGATACCTGGCACACACACAAACACTAAACATAATGTCAGGCCTGCTTGCTGTTAGATACAGAAGGCTTCCAATCATGCTTCTGTAGAGGGTGCTGTCAACATCTTCAGCAACATCATCCTTGGACAGTTTTTCACTTGAACCCATTGGAGTTTTCATGTGCTTGGCTGACTCCAACTCAAACCTTTTGACTAGATTGAGAGCATACTTCTTTTGATTTAAAAAAATTCCTTCACCTGTCTGTTTGATTTGGAGTCCTAGGAAGTAATTCAACTCTCCTACCATGCTCATTTCAAAAGTGTGAGACATAGAATCTACAAAAGACTGTAAAAGGTTAGCATAGGTAGAACCAAAAACAATATCATCAACATATATCTGTACAATAATGATATGGTTATTTGTTCTTCTTACAAATAAAGTTCTGTCGGCCTCGCCTCTGTTGAACTGTATTTCAAGTAAGAAGTCAGTGAGTCTTTGATACCAAGCTCTAGGAGCTTGTTTAAGACCATACAGAGCCTTCTTAAGATTGAAAACATGATTAGGCTTGGCAGAATCTTCAAAACCCTTGGGCTGCTCTACATATGCTTCTTCATTTAGAACACCATTCAGAAATGCACTTTTGATGTCCATCTGATACAATTTGATTTTAAGAAAACAGGTTATAGCAAGAAGTAACCTAATAGATTCAATTCTAGCTACTGGAGCAAAGGTTTCATCAAAGTCTATACCCTCAATTTGGGTATAACCTTGTGCTACTAACCTAGCCTTATTTCTAACCACTGTACCTTTTTCATCAGTTTTGTTTTTGAAAATCCACTTAGTTCCTATCACATTTACATGGCTTTGTCTGGGAACTAAGTACCAAAAATCATTTCTGATGAACTGATTCAGTTCTTCATGCATTGCATTGATCCAGAATTCATCCTTCAGAGCTTCTGCAATATTCTTTGGTTCAACTGAAGACACAAAACAAGTAGTTCCAGTTAGTGCACATTCAGAAGATAAATTTGCAAATCTTACCATATCTCTGTAATTCACTCTCTCTTTTCTTCTGGTTCTTATCCCATCAAAGATATCTCCCACCACTTGAGTAGAGGGGTGATTTTTCTGGATTCTACTTGATGGTTCCTTTCTGCAGACATCATAGGTTGGCTGCAATTCAGCTTCTGTGTTCTCTGTAGGATGTATTGAGTCAGATGTGGTAACACTTGGCTCAACACCTTCTTCTCTTGAAACCGGACTGTTTATATATGGGGCATCTGTGGCAGTAGTGTCTTCTCCGGTTGTTTCTCCTTCAGCAATCAGGTCATTAACTTCATCTTCAGCTGTTTTACTGCGGAGATCAGCAAAGTCATCAAATACCACATTTACAGATTCAAAAATTTAGCTAGATGATCTCTATCATTTAGGACATAGGAGACACATCCAAACACATGCATGTATTCTAGATTAGGTTTCTTACCATAAAGAATTTCATATGAAGTCATCATAGACCCTAATCTTAGATACACATGATTTGAGATGTGACAAGCTGTGTTGACAGCCTCAGCCCAAAACCTTTTAGACAGATTTTTTGCACTCATCATTACCCTAGCCATCTCCTGGATAGTTCTGTTTTTCTTTCAGCAATACCATTTTGCTGAGGAGTTTTTGGAGCAGAAAATTCATGTTTTATACCATTTTTATTACAAAAAGCAAGAAATAAAGCATTCTCAAATTCTTTTCCATGATCAGACCTTATTCTACGAATAGAAACTTGAAATTGAGTTCTAACAAACCTGTACAAATTTCTGAAAACTTCAAAAGTATCAGATTTTTCTCTTAAAAAGTACACCCAAGTATATCTTGAAAAATCATCAACACACACAAAAACATATTTTTTACCACCTAAACTTTCTACCTTTATGGGACGCATAAGATCCATATGTACAAGTCAAAACAAATGGTGGTACCAACGTGTTGTAACACTTTGTGTGGTACTCTAGTTTGCTTTCCCTTCTGGCACATTCCGCATATAGGAATGTCCTTGATCTTGAGATCTGGAATTCCTCTTATGGCATTGTACTTGTTGAGCAGCTTCAGATTTTTGAAGTTTGTGTGCCCTAGTTTCTGGTGCCACAGCTCTACTTCACTTACTCTTGAGCTCTTGCATGAGATGGTGTCACCTGTTTGATAACAATTATCCATTGATCTGGAACCTGTCAGTACACAATGATTTTGATTATCAAACACAGAACAACAATATTTATCAAATTGCACACGTAGATCATCATCACACAATTGACTAATACTGATGAGATTTGACCCCAATCCTTCAACATGTAAGACATTTGAAAGCTTTGGAAGTCCCTCAATACTGACTGTTCCACGTCCAACCATTTTGCCTTTAGCTCCTCCTCCATAGGTTACACGTCATCCATTAAGTGTATGGTAGTTTGATAGAAATTCTTTTGTTCCAGTCATGTGCCCAGAGCATCCACTATCAAAGTAACATGAACCTGAAATGTTAGCATTTAAAGAGGTGTATACTGCCTTGCACAAAAGTTTACCTTTGGGAGTCCATATTTTACACTCATTTTTGGTAAATTCTACCTTTTTCTTTGAAGTGTTTCCTGGAGTGATGTGACTCATCCTGTACAACATTTTGTCACTACTTAGTTTCTCACAAAATGGACGAATATGTCCTGGTGAGAAACAATAATGACAAATGTATCCCCTTATTCTGGACTCTGGAGTGGAGACTGTGGAATTTCTGCATTTTTTTCCATTTGAACCCTTCTCTTTTACAAAAACAATTTCTTTCTTCTTTACTGGCTTGTGTTTCTTCACTTGTTTTTTGAACCCTAGACCTTCATTTTTGTTGTATTTTTCCAGTGACACAATCTCTTTGAGTTTAGTTGTGCCGGTATTCATCCTCTTGATTGCTAGAGTTGCTTCTTTGAGTTCATCTTTCACCTTTGCCAGTTCAAGATCCTTCTTGGTGATACCAACCTCCAAATGTGTGATTGTTTCTTTGAGAGAAGAATTTTCCTTGTTGGCTGCATCTAGAGCTTGAGTCTTCTTCTCCAAGTCACTAACCAATTTCTTACACATTTCTTCCTCATCACTAACTGCTTCTTTACTGCATTCTGCTGCATTCAAAGAAATAGAGTTTAAACATGTATAATGATCATTATTTAACTCAGAAATTTCAGTTACTGAAAGTGTTTCAGAAAGTGTTGCAGCATCTAGAGAAACTCCTTGTGATTCTGTATCAGAAGCACTTCCAGTGATATATCTGACAGAAAGAGCTTGTTTAGTGGATTGCTTCTCGTCTGTCTGTTCAGGTTGCTCTTCCTCCTCATCACTGACAGCACAAATCAAACTCATTCCTCTTCTTCTCAAGGTATTTGCACATTCATTAGCATAATGTCCAAATCCTGAACAGGCCATGCATTTAATATGATCCAAGTTAGGTGGTTCAGAATTTGAACGAATAAATGAAGAATTTTTTAAAGTGTTTTGAGGAGATGTTTGAGGAAATGTTCTCTGTGGAATAGATCTGTTCCGGGGCTGAGTTTGTCGATTTTGTGAAGAGCCATCTGGAAATAACTGTCTGGGCTTGATTCCACTTCGTCTGTATGCCCTATTGAATTTCTGAATTTGGAATGCCACATTGTTGAGACATTCCTCTGCATCATCATCATATTCCGTAGCAACTTCTTCCTTCTCTAGTTCTGCCTGGAGTGCATTTGAGATAGCCTTACCTTTCTCCTTTCTTTGATCTTCAAAGTTCATTTCCCTAGACTTTAAGCTACCAATTAGGTCGTCCAGACGTAAGGATGATGTGTCTTTGGCCTCCTCAATTGCAGTAACTGTCATGCTGAATCTTTCTGGGAGAGTTCTCAATACCTTATTCACCAGTGTCTCATTGCTCAAAGGACCACCTAAGGATTGAAATTCATTAGCTAAATCGATCAATTTCTCATTGTATTGAGAAATTGTTTCGGTTTCTTCCATCCTTAGTCTCTCAAATTTGGAAGAGAGTAATCTGAGCTTAGTTCTCCTGACACTGTATGATCCTTCACAATGTAGCTGAAGAACCTCCCATGCATCCTTTGCATAAGTGCACACTGAAATTAATTTAAACATTGTTAAATCTACTGAATTGAAGATTGCATTTAACGCCTTTGAGTTTTGATTGGCATTTGATAGATCATCTGCTGTCCACCGTAATTCTGGTGTTGGAAATACATCCCCATCCGCATCTGTGATAGTTGGTGGCTTCCAACCAGTGAGAATAGATCTCCAGGCTCTCTCATCAATGGCTTTGATGTACGCCCTCATCTTGACTTTCCAGTAGGTGTAGTTTGTGCCATCAAGTACAGGAGGTCGCATAGAAGCAGTCATTTGAGTATCCATCACGAATTCGTTTCTGTAAAAGAAATAGGAACAAACACTTAGTATACGTCAAGTGTTGGCTCTTGATACCAATTGAAAGAATTTATGGTCCCGAATTCGTTTAATACAGAGATGTTATCTTAAGTGTTGTGACACTTGAGAAAACATGCAGCGGAAATATAAAGAACTAAAGACAATACACAGATCTAAAAAATGTTCACAAGTAAAAACTTGTGAACTTGCCCTTTACAGGATGGAAAAATTATATTAAAACAGTGTTCCAAGAATACAAATAGAAGATGTACGAAAACTTCTTCCTTATGAATGAATTGTTAGAGTAGGTGACCAACAAGCCAACATGTGGCTGTGGTCTTTCGTATTTATTATTGTAATAAACGAACCTTTATTCGTATTAATGATAAAACACCTTGGCATTCTATATCTTTGTCCCTTTGTCACAAGCATAGATATAGTCCTTACAGTTATTACAAGTACTAGTAATTGATCGTTAGGATCGTGAGATATTTACTTAAGTATTATAACTGTTAAACGTGTTCCTAGTCGAAGGGTTACGCCACTAATGTGGATATCGGCCTTTCCCATTAAGACTAGCACTTAGTGTATGTGTACTGCATCTCATCAGTAAACGGTATTGTGATATCGGCATGCATAAGTGGGTGCTCGTAAGTTGACGAGTTCACTGAACTCCCTCACCCTAGAAATCTCTAAGTGGTTCCCAATAATCGAGTAGAGATATCTATGGTATAGTTGTACACCATTAGTCCTTATGACCTAGACATCACCGTGACTTCACTAGAGGACCAGCTGTATCGTGACCTGTCCCTGAGTTCCACCGAGGACCATCCCAAGGGCCAGTGTTCGTGCAGTCCGAAATCTAGTGGGAGGTCTGTGCATTGTAGTCGGGGATTCGATCGCTAGAATAGTCTTGGATGTCCTGTGTGTTCTGAAAGTTTGTAATCATTCTAAGTCTCTGGCCAGAGCTGACTAAGTGATGATTAGAGAATTCGATTCTCTAAGTCATGCACGTAAGGATTACAACACTTAGAACGATCGCACCGTCATCGAACATATAAAGAGGTCTCGATGAACCAATGCCTCTAGTTCGATCGGGACATATGAATCGAAGGGACCGTACTGTACGTTAACTATATCTGAAGGTTCTTGCAGGCACTTCATTTGTATCTAGGGAATCATGACGCGTAGTTGCTAGACGCCAATCTTGATTCGTTGGGTGGTTAAGGTGAAACGAGTTTCATCTTAATCGTAACTCTAAGGGGACGAGTTTTGACCACAAAGGGTTGTGGGCCCACGGCTAGCTTACACCTGAACCATCGAGGGTCACACTGCTCGTGCACATGAGATCTTTGAATAAACGGTCAGAGATAAAATGGTTTATCTTTGCATGATTGGAAGTCAATATGATTGGGTCCAACATTCGTAATTTAGAATTATGAATGAGAATAAGAAAAGGAAAAGAATAGGCGAAAGTTGTAGTGAACTTTCTAAATCGGGAAGTTTCCAAATTTAGAAAGTGCACTGAACTAGGGTTTCCACTTTTGGAAAGTTGGAAAATGAAAGATGGCACTCGTAATGACGAGGACATTATAATGAATCCGAATATGTAATTGTTACGATTTTCCGATCATTGAATTGAGAGAGACGAGCAAGTGAAGGAACTAACGAGCTTAAGCTGTTGGGTCCGGTCCAACTTAAGCCCGTTAGGGTTTTATGCAAGGGACTATAAATACATGATTTATAGGTCTTGCACAAACACACAACACGTCCAAAACCCTAGCCGCTCCCTCTCTCACGCTCGGCCATCTCCCCTCGGCCACCGCGCCATCGTCGCCGGAAAATCGCCGGAATCGGCCATCCGTTGGCCGATCTCTTTCGGTATTCCTTTCCTTATTTCTTTTCTTCCGTTATTCTGACTATTACGTGTCTAGTGCCACGTGTTTAGTAGATCGAAGTATACGAGGTGAAATCCAAGAGGAGGAAGATTGAAGAATCGAAGATGCGAGAAGGCAATTCTGAAAAACTGCTCTCGGATTTTCTGCGCTGTCCAGCGAGAAAATTCGCCATAAATCAACCGGTGATCGGATGGACGTGAAATTTTGACAGCAGCTTCACGACTCATAAATCTACCATCGTCCAGAAGGAATTATTCATCCAGTAAATACGCATGGAGATACGGAAGTCGGAGCAAGGCTGTAATTTCAGATCAGCAAACAGATTGGATCAATAGGAGTGGGAAGAGCAGCTAGCCATCTTCTCTGCGCGTGAGATTCACGCGCCGCCGTGGCCGTCTCGCCGCTCTTGCCGCTGCACCGCTGCTGCCCCGATTGTACGGATTGGTTTCCGTAGCAATCTCGACTTGCTAAGTGCGCCTACCTCACGCTTCAAGAGGTAAACACGCGAAACCCTAGTTTCGATTTGAGTTTTGTTTAAACTATGTATTCATGTTTGTTTCGTATGATTTTATGTGATTATGTGTAATCGATTAAATCGTTGCAAGCATGTTATTTGGTTTAAACGCGAGCATGTTAATTGATTTAAATTCGATAGAAATTATTAGCATGTAAATTGTCTTTAATTTTCGCTGGAAGCGCAAAGGTACGCAATTAATTGAATTTAAATTATCGGGCATGTGCTTATGTGATTTTAAACTCGTTTAAATCGCATAAAATTTTTGTTTTCCGCTGCGTATGCGTGCCCGAAACCCAACATGAATCATTCTCATGATCATTCTTACATTCAAATCTAGAAACAAAAAGAGAAATATTAAAAATTCTAGATTTCAAATAATGTACTCGTAAGGAGTATGTACAACAGATCCTAGAAACACACTAAAACTCTCGTAGATAAACTTCAGCAGTCGTTTTTTGTTTCTTCGAAATCTACTTCTTTCTTGAGTCTTGAGTTTGGTATTTATAGACTTTCCAAGCTTCCACTCCTCAGCCCATGATCTGCAAGAAAACCAACCACAAGAGTACTCAAGAAAATGGGTTAGTGGGTTAGTTAAGAAGTTAGAATAATATCCACAATTAAACCCACTAAGCACTACTTAGCCCACTAAGTCATAACTAAAATTTAGTTTGAAAGTAAGAGAGTTAAAAACACTTTTATGAAAAAACCCACGTGTTTCATATACAAATTAATTTAAAATTTCATTCATTAAACTGCCAACTTTCATCGTGTCTATTCTCATTTGTCATTTTTTCACCATTTCATTTTTTTTAATCTGGTTTGTCGTAAGTAATATCTATCAAACTTGTCGATCAACGATAGTCGTCTTGCCGTTTGAATTTTTTTTATCCTACAACTTAAATATACTTAATTATATATTTATTATTCACTTTATATTACTTGTACAAGTTTTTAAAAATATTGTATTTTAATTTTGAGCTTTTTATTAAAATATACAATCAAAATATTATGAAAGTTAAAAATATTGATTTTTTGTAATGTTAACGGGTCTAGCGGGTCTGGCGAGTCAGAATATTTTAATTCGGGTATGGGTTGGGCCGGGTCGGGGTCTAAGCAAAAACGAGTTGAGGTGGATCTGGGTTTTATATATTTTTCGCAAGTCAGATCTCGGGTTTAGATAAACCCGTCTCAGAACCAACCCATTAGCATCCCTAATTGATCCCACGGTTCCTTCATTCATATAAGCACTCAACTCAGATTACTAAAGTGAGATGCTAAATTAATCATAATCCAAGAGAAAAAACATTAACATAATGCTTAAGAGGTGAACCAAAAACAAATTTTATTATTTTTCTTTAATTAATGATTTCTATCCATTTATGCGTCTCTCTCTCGTATATCTTGGCGGAGATTTTTTGACAGCTTTATACTCTTCAAGTTTCTGCTTATGATAAGTTTCTAAATTCTAACTCATATGTTTTTTTTTTTTTCTTTTTTCTTTTCTTTTTCTTTTTTTGTTATTATTATTAAAATGTAAATATTATAAATCAAAAAGGGGTCATTATAAATAAGCCCATCAATGGGTACTTAATTATAAAGAGATCAAGACAAAATATTTCTTTACAAATAAGTCCACACATGGTCCAGATTGTTGTAAAAGATTAAAATAGCCCCTCATACTTTAATATGCTCCAATTTCATCCTTAATTTAATTTAACCTCAATTTAACTCCAAATTTTACAAATTATTCAATTGTGACCCAAAACTTTTTTGTTTCAAATTTTTTTTTTGCCGTCGGATTCCGACGTTGACTTTTCGATTTTTTTTTTCTTCCGAATTTATTCGCCGGTTTCCAGCGTTGACATTTTTTCTTTTTTTCCTCCTGATTTTTCAACCACCGGTCTCCGGCGTTAATTTTTTCGTTTTTTTTCTCTTTCTTTAATATTTTTTTTTCGTTTAAACAACAATATTGTTGTGATTGACATTAATATTAACTATATTACTGTTAAACACAGTAAAATTAATTAAACTACAGTTTAACACAGTAATATTGCTATATTAATCTCTAGCACAGTAATATTGCTATATTAATCTCTAGCACAGTAATATTAACACAACAAAACTCATTATTATTGTGTAATAGAGTAATATTACTATGTCGACCCGTTAGAGTAATATTACTATGTCGACCTGTTCAACAAATGTAAACATAATAAAAAGTCAAAATAATTAATATTACTGTGAGTGACAGTAATATTACAATAACAACAGTAATATTACCGTCAACCACAGTAATATTAAGAGAGGTATTAAAAACTAGGATCAAGTATAAGATCAAACCCATTTACACTAGAGACATTGCATTAATTAATAGTGACAACTAATAATTCATTTACACGAAAAAAATTAAGAACACAATTTGTGGGCTCACATTATCCTAACTTGAGCTCACTTTCCGGGTACGAAGTTAGTGGCAAAGGCCCAGGCATTGTTGTTAACGGGATCGGCAAGATGGTCGGCAAGGTTTTCGAGTGGGCCCTTTCCGGTAACAATAGCCTGAACAAAGAATCCGAACATGGAGAACATTGCAAGTCTGCCGTTCTTTAGCTCCTTTACCTTGAGCTCAGCGAAGGCTTCCGGGTCATCAGCAAGGCCCAATGGGTCGAAGCTACCACCCGGGTAAAGTGGGTCAACCACCTCACCGAGGGGCCCACCGGCAATTCTATAGCCCTCAATAGCTCCCATCAAAACAACTTGGACACCCCAAATGGCCAATATGCTCTGAGCATGGACCAAGCTTGGGTTGCCCAAATAGTCGAGGCCACCCTCACTGAAGATTTGTGATCCGGCCTTGAACCAAACAGCCTCACCGAACTTTACACCATTGCGGGCCAAAAGCTCGGGGAAGACGCAACCAAGAGCACCAAGCATGGCCCATCTTGAGTGGATCACTTCAAGCTCACGGTTCTTGGAGAATGTTTCGGGGTCAGCTGAAAGTCCAGCGGTGTCCCACCCGTAGTCACCTGGGAACTCACCGGTGAGGTAGCTAGGTGCCTCCCCGGAGAATGGGCCCAAATACTTGACACGGTCTGGGCCGTACCATGGGCTGCCGGATGAAGCAGGCTTCGGCTTTGCGGCGGTTTTCCTCATTGAGACACGGCTGTAGTTGGCGCTGATTTCGGGAGAGAGCTTCACTGCCTGTCCGGCGAAAGATGGGGAAGACAACGCCATTGAAGAGGCAGCCATTATTGTATTAATTATCAAATGAAAGAATATGTATTTGCAAAGAATTTTTAATGTGTGTTGGTTGATTTCTAAGTCAGGCAAGTGATCAGGTATTTATATGAACTGGGATTAATTACGAGCGAGGGTCCTAATAATTATCTAAATATCATTATCCAGATTGCTATTGGTCTAGGTGGCATATATGTATATTTGGCAACGGCTATCACCACTAATCCTCTTTGAATTTGGAGACATGAGGATGTAAGAATCTCACGAGATGTGTGAGTGTTTTCTTTTGACCAATGAGGTTTTGCCAAGTGTGCGGTCTGAATATGTATGTATGAAAATAGAGATGCTTGGAGTTGGATGTGAATATCTGAACATCCTCATATTGAAGCATAGCCACATGCGTACGATTTTTAGGAATCACACACAACATCCGAAGATGTGTTGGTTTATGTAATTGTTTATTTATTAGGGAACTAATTATATCTTTTTCCAGATAATAAAAAAATATGCAGATACACTTCAAATACTTCATGACAATTTATTTTTTTTTTGGAAAAAAAAGGACAAAATGCACTTCACTCTCTATAAATTTTCCATTCTTGCATTTTCACCCCTAAAAATTCTACAAAGGGATCTACCCACTTCGAATTATTGGTTTAGTTGCCCTTTGCTCCAAAAGCCAATTACCAGTGGACATCGTGCACCAAAAATAACATTTTAAATCGGCAATGTGCAGAAAAATAATATTTTTATGGGCAAAGTGCAACAAAAATAACATTTAAAGTGGTAACGTGCAACAAAAAAAGTCCATTCCGATAAATAATCCATCAGAATTTTGTTATAGGGATAATGTGCAACAAGAATAGCATTTTGAAAGGGGGCATTCACTTTATTAAATTTGGAGGGGTAAAGTGCGAAAAATAGAAATTTATAGGGGTGACGTACAATTTGTCCACGGAAAAATAAGCATTACCCACCCCATATTTGGCGAATTCATGTAGGAGAGAACTCCCTCTTTTTTTTCTAATTTGAGAGAACCCCTTTTGTTGTTAGTTTGGGTGACTAATAGTAGCAAGATTTCAATTATACCTAGGGGTGCAAGTTGGAACGGAATTTCCAATTTCCGCCGATTCCGATCCGAAAAGTTCCGATTTTGGAACAACTTTTTTCATTTCGACTTCCGAAATTCCGATTTCCGAATTTTTCCGATTTTTTTGGATTGGAATTGGAATTATATAAAATAAATTTGGAATTTCCGATTTCCGATCCGATTTAATTCCGAAAAAATCCGATTTTTTTCCGAAAAATACACCTATAAATAATATATATTATATAATACTTATTTTCCGAAAAATACACCTATAAGTTTTGTTTTAGGATTTTGACATAATGAATTGTTATTAGAAGTTTTATTGGATATTATGTTGTGTTTATTTTTTTGAACTGAAATTTAGTAGTTATTAGTTTTACTTTTATCGACGTGGATGTTCTTATTTTTAAAAAATTATGAACATTACAGAAATTTTCGGCTAAGTTTTGAAATTTTAAAGCTTATGTGATTTCCGATTTTTTTCCGAAATTCCGAATTTTCCGGGTCTTTTGGAATTGGAATGAATTTTTTGATTCCGAAATTTTTGGAATTGGAATTGGAATTGATTTTGTACTTCCGAAATTTTTTGGAAATTTTCCGAAAAAGGCTAATTCCGATCCGATCCATCCGACTTCCACCCCTAATTATACCCTTAATGATTTATTAATTACAAACACCCCCCTGAGGTATAGTCAATTTACGAAAAAACCCCTCTTGTTTGGATAATTACATCTACCCCTCAACTATGATTTTTTTCTTACACATCCACCCTTATGGTGTCAAATTCAATATAATCATCTAGATTTCGTGGAATGTGCTCTAGTTTGTTCTCGTTTTGTGTAAAAATACAGTTTCTGATGCACCACAATCTGATATATACAAGCCAAAAAACACTTATTATGATCATCTTGCTTCAAAATGTAGAGTTCGAATGGGATAAAACGGGTACAAAAGTGATAATATTCCATATAATCTCGAAGATTCCACTAAATTTGAGGAGTTGATGGGGTCGTTGTAATTATCCAAACACAAGAGTGAGGTTTTCGTAATTTGATCATACCTCAAGGGGGTGGTTGAAATTTACCCTAACATTTTTAACCCTAATTTATTAATTATCATCTCTTGCGCCTTTCTTTCCTCTCTCTTTTCTTTTTCTCGATCGAAAGAAATTGTATTCTCACTCTTTTCTCTTCTTCCCTATCCTCTCTCCCTCTTTACAATAGTAGATCGATGGTTAGGTTGTGCAATGGGTCGCTTACATGCAGCGGATGGCGACGTTGAACGCTACGGCGCAGACTAATGTATGCAAATGAGGAAGACGAGGACTAAGGCACGCCAGGGCCGTAGACTAATGTGCAAATTGTGCTTGAGGGAGTAAGTGATACAAATGATATTTTAAATTGTAAGTGTTACAGAGGGTATACTTTAGATGTTAAATTATATTACCCATAACTAAACAATATTTCTCTAGAAATTTCAAAATTATGCCCAATAACTAATAGGTCTGTGATTGTAAATATAGTCAATTTTAAAATAATTTATGGCTGATATTATCAAATTAGTAGTTAACTAACTTTCAATGAAAAACGGCTTAAGTCCACTTTGCAAGCTTTTGAAATATACCATTTTGGCCATTTGCACCTTCGAAATAAATTAATAGCAATTGCCCCCCGAAACACAATAAATCATGCATAATTTATTCCAAATGAATTTTTAAAACTAATAAAGGTAATTTAATATTTTTAGTTGTATTTTTTTAGAATGCCAAATATCAAATTAATTTTTTTTAAGAACTCTTTTGTTGAGGAGGACAAAATCTGGAAATATTAGATTTTTCGTCCTCAAACTTTACTCATTTTTTTCAAAACTTTCCTTCAAACATTTTGAATTAACAATATTAGTCCTCAATCAAGTCATTTTTGACATAATTGTCTGCCGTTTACATTTTCAGTTATGTTGGATGGAAAATGACATGTGCCTCTCACGTTCAATTTTCAACACTACAAAAAAATAGATTTTTAAAAAGACGCATTGCTTTTTGTTAATACATAATTTTCATAATTATGTTTTATAATTAAATTTGATATAAAAACAAAAATCACGTAAATTCGAAAAAACCAACTCGATAAATTGTTTCACAACATTTTTAGAAATATTGTTTAAAAAATCAAAAAAATCTATACTACTTATAAAAGGAGGAATCCTACGGTGGTTTCTTCCGTTTTTTGAAGAGACAAAAATAAGCTTTGGCAAGTTCAAACCTTTAAGGACAATTGAGTAATATAAACTGATTGTTAATTATTACAAATTAATATTAACTTATGACATTAAATAATTATATTATTAACTATTGCCAAATATAGAATGGACAAGTTTAAATTATTAAGGTCAATTTATATAACAACAAATCTAGATGCACTTACAATAGAATTAACGAAAAAATTAATAGCAACATAACAGTTTAAAATTAGTTTTAATTATCTTAACATATATCGTTATCTAAAATGTAATTAAAAAAACTCTTTATTTAATTAGTTAGTATCAAATTTCTTCAGTTGAAGAATTTTTAACACTCTCCGAATTTTGAATATCTATGTCTACTAATAAAAAAATAGTTTATAAAATTCATAATTTTATCTATGCCAATCAGAAATTACTATAATATGTAAGATTAGAAGTACGAGTAATATAAATAAATAAATAATTAGTTTAATTTATTTATAAAAATAAATTGTAATCTCATTTTGAATACAATTTCTATAATTCACAAATACTCAATATTGATAAGCAAAAACTGTCTGATTCCTAATGATTGTTTAACTAATTCCTAATGTATTTATTAATATTTAATTAATGGCAACTTTATTGAGCTTGAAATTTGTATAGTCTCAAGTCTTTAATGTAGATTCATTATACCCTCAAACAATTTTTGTTTAAAAAATATGGCATTAAAGATAAATTGCATATGTTTTTGTAATCTGTTTTATGCTCTAGACATACCGAAAATAAGGTTACGCCATGATCCACCACGGCACCACCACCTACGACCATAAAAAATGTGGAGAATCAGACAAGAACCATTGGTGGTTACATAACATCTTACATTGATTTTTCAAGAGATAGCTCTTCGCATTTTGCGGTTTCAATGGCAGTAATGCCGATATGCACGGTGACAGGAATGAATTTAATCATTATCAGACAAATTATGAAAAAAAAACCCTGAGGTAAGGTCTAATTACAAAAATCCCCTCATATTTGTGTGATTACGAAAACCTCCTGAGGCATGTTGTCGTCTTACACAGTTTCCCTACGATGTTACTTTTAACGGAATCCTTTTTATTCCAATGGAACATTCATCTGAAAAGGTCATTTTGGCCATTGTTGGGTAATTGTAAGCATATTAATTACTTAGGGGGGCATAATGTAATATATTAAAGAAAAAAATTGTAGTTACTTTTAATTTTGAAACAATAATGTATTTCTTGTGTTTATAATTATTGAAAATGGAAAATATATGTAAACGAATTAAAGATATCTTGTAATATTAAATTTTTTTATTCGTTTTGTATTTGTTTTGTTTATAATTTTATAATTATTTGTTCGATAAAATCGTTTCACATATTTTGGAAACATATTCCCGTATTTCTTATTTTAGGTTAAAAAGATTTTCATTATTTTTTAATAAATTTCTAATAATATTTCAATTTTAACAAATAAAATTTAAAAAGTATATATTAAATATAAATAAATTATAAAAAAAAATATTATTTTATTCGTCAATAGTAACATCATAGGGGGCATGTGTAAGACGACAACATACCTGACATTACATCGAAGGGTTTCTCATAATTTATCATTTATTATTTTTTAAATAACAGAAGGGTAAAACAGACAAGATACATTTTATGTGAATTTAAACGGTCAAACGCTGGTCAGAAGAGGATTTTTATAACTACATAAACATGAGGGAATTTTTTTTTAATTAGGCTTTATCTCATAGGGGTTTTCATAATTTGCCCTAATTATTATAAAGATACATGTAAAACTTATATATTAATTATTTGTTATTTTACCTTTTTAGGTTGGCTTCTATTTGTTATATATTCATTTCTTGGGTGACTGATTTGACTTCAAATTTTCTAGACCACGTAAGTATTTGTTGACAACAACAAATATAATAACACCTCAGGCTAGACTCAAATTGTAAATTTGGAGGCAAGTTCTCGAGATTTCAATACTTACAATTTTAATTGATATATTTGATAAGTTTATGTTATATTGTTTCTTCAATAATTGAAATTTTTTTCATTAATTTTGGATGTTTTAGTTCCAGTTTGTACTCTCGAGATGTAGCATTTTGGCACTTTGCATCTCTAAAAAATAATATCACGTTCACCCCAATATAAGTTTCAAGATTAATGAAGATAATTTCATGTATTAGTAGCATTTATAAATGAGTTTCTTTTATGTGATAAATATAATTCAAAAATAGAATTCTGATATATAAATTACAAATTTACTGGATATGTACCACTTTTTCGGAATTGGTAAAAAATTGATGATTTTTTTTGTATTAAAACGATACATTTTATGTAATTTGGTGAAAAAATAGTTAAAGCATATAAAATTAAAAAAATTAATACGTTGTACATAGAAAATAAATATTTTTATATGGGTGTGGTCATCGATGGTATTTTGATCTTTGCATATATATTTTTGTGGTGGAAAGTGTCAAGTTAAATTGTTTAGTTCTCCCCACCATTCAACCATTTAATTTCACACTAAATTACTAGAAAATTTCCGTAAATTATATATATATATATATATATATATATATATATATATATATATATATATATATATATATATATATATATATATATATATATATATATATATATATATATATATATATATATATATATATATATATATTCTTACTAAAGATCAACCAAACAAATAACATACTTAGAGAATTTAGCTAAAAAAATTGGGTTGCAATGTGATCGATTAGTTACCTTTTGAGAGTGCAAAGTGTTGAATGCTATATTTTGAGTGCCAAGTGGAATAAATAAGTCATATCGGAAAGAGAAAAAATGAAATGAAGTTGTAAAATCTTCACAATATTTCAATTATTTTGGCTGACATGTTTAGGGTTTAGGGTAGTTAACATATATCTCACTGCAAATATTGTTAATTTACTCATTTTCTTGAGTTACAATTTCAATGTATCTTTCTGGGTTATGAATATGATCACATGTGGTGGTAATAGATGTTTCCTTGTGTTACATTATATTACAAAAAAATTTTGAAGAAAGTTTGAATAAAAATTAATCACGTCAGTGAAAAACATTACTACAATGATATTGATGACCCACAAAAAGATCATTTCACTCACTCGAAATTTAGCAAGAAAAAAAAAATGAAAAGGAAAAAAGGGTTTAGGGAAATGGATCAATAAAATCCAAGTTCTTGCAAACTTTTGAGAATTTTTTCTTGCTTACTATGTGAATGAGAAATCTTCTTAACCTATAAATCAGGAAAATGAGTGTATTTGACTATATTTCTATTCCATGTCCTCATTATTTCGGCGAAGCAGTTTAACAACCAACTTTGTTTCATATCTTTAAAAAAATTCAATTCAGTCCCCAAATGGTTGTTATTAAAATAAGGAGATATATTCATAACTTACACTTTCACCCCTCAATTGCGATTTTCTTCATCGTTTCACCATTCCGCAATTCCAAGGAGTTTTTAGGTATTGTTGCAAAATTATCGTGATGTAATTTTTGGAGTTCGCTTCATGATTTAAAAACAAAAATTAAGATACAAAAAATAAAAAATAATTAATGGAATCATGAATACAAATATAAAGAGAAATTATATGAATCTAAACATTTTATATGATAATATTAATAGTTAAACTATAAATACCTTAGCTTTTAACAGTCAATAAATTCTATTTTCAAAAAGAAAAATAATGACAATAATAATCTATCTATCCAAGAAAATATGATAGTGTTCCAAGAAGAAGTTGCAAGAAAAAAATAATGCATATAAGAAGACATGGGTAAATAACATTTTCCAATGATGATCGATGTGAAAAAAAAAATCAAGAGGAAAGAAAAAAAAATATTAAATGGAATATAGAACACAAATATAAGTAGAAATTATGAATCTATACATATTGTAATATTAGACAAAGTTTGACTAATGAATAATATCAATATACTCCAAATAACTTCGATATTTTAATTTTATTATTATTTTGATCGAATAATAATATCAATATTCTTTCTCTTGTTTAGGATGAACTCCACCAATATCGATATATTTGAGTTTTGATTTGGGATCACATGCATAACATCAAATTTATACCTCTAGATTACAATTAATCGCAATTGAACTAAGTTGGACCATGGAGCTTGTTGTTACATATCCAGACAAAATGGAATGGGCATCGAAGAAGTAAAGGCAGGAGTGGGGAATTAGGGCTCAACTAGAAGAATTTGGTGTTCAAGAAGACGACAGCGTTTCGACGCACGGGTTTGGGCGACGACAGAGCAATTTTGAATAAGACGATTGCGCTTTATGGGTCGAATCAGGTAATTTAAATATGGCGGCGGTTATATGCAAGCCCGTTTTTTTATTAGTTCAAATCCATATAAAGGAGTTTATTAGTTCAAACTCGTAAATTAATCTAATTTTATTACATGAAGACCAAAGATGACATATATACCCTTATCCACAAATAATACTCAAATACAAATAAATCCTATTTTTAATTTGTTCAAAACCAAAAATAAAAAAATAAAAAAAACAAAAAGAAAATATCAAGACTGCCGCCAGACCGCCGCGACGCCGACCAACGAGACTTCCACCGCACCGGCGATGACCAGCGACCCACCCACCGCACCATTACCACCACCGCACCACCACCAACAAGTAAGTCCTTTTTACTAAACTTTTGTTTGTAAATTCGAAAACATTAATCGAGCATTGATGTCCTTTTTACTAAACTTTTATTTATAAATTCGAAAACATTAATCGAGCATCGATTCTTGATAAATATCTATGAATGAACATTAATCTATGCTTATTTCTTGTTGGGTTGCAGTGCTTTGGCCGATTTTGGAAAAAAAAATGAGATTGAAATTGATTTTTTTTTTTCATTGGTTTCCCAAATCGGTTTACCAAGACCGATTTTTGTACACGAAAATCAGCGTCATAATGGCGATTTTTGTTAACCAAATCGGCGACACAATGTCGACTTAACAAGTCAAAATCGGCGTTCTAATGTCGATTATTGAGTACAAAATCGGTTTTCGGATACCGATATTTTTCGGATTTTGTTTTTTAAATAATACATTATATATTTGGTTAATTGATATTTTTAAAAATTTTGAAACGAAAATGTTTATCACCATTCGGTGGCGTCTACCAACTCCTTTAACCCAATCGAGTAGAGCTTTCCGTGTCTCAAATATTTATTCGTAGATAATTCATTTGAATAATCCTCCATCAATTCCCTAGGTTGCTGCACGAAAGTATCAGAAAACGGTCTTAAAAAAACACATGTAATAAAATCGGTACTTAAAACCCGATTTTTGTAGTACAAGTGGGCATGACAATACCGATAATACAAAAATAAATCGGTGTTGTCATGCCTATTTGTACTACAAAAATCAGTTTTTAAGTACCGATTTTTATTAAAATAATCGGAATGTGGTTACCGACTTTAGTAACAAAAATCGTTATTTGCAGACCGATTTTTGGTATCGTCGAATTTTTTTCCCAACAAAAAACAAACGACCCAAAAGCAAAAATAAACGGTTTAAAACATACTTCATTGTGTTCTCCACCCTCGTAAACCACCATATCATTGTTTTCTGGTTTCATCGTGAATGTTTGGTATGTATTTGATAATTTTGGTGTGTAGGATTTCTTGGTGGGTTTGTGAAGAAGAAGGAGGAGATTTTTAAGTCGTGAAAGAAGGAAGATGTGTTTCTGGATTTATGCATTTTATTTGGTCTTGCACAAAGGAAATAATTTTTTATTTTTTTTGTTTTTAATGTTTTGTGTTTTTTATTTGATTTTAAATTTCATTAAGGATAAATTAGTATTTTTATGTTGGAGGTTTTGAACTAATAAAAAAATGGGATTGCATATAACCGCCACCTTTAAATATTATTGAAATAACAATAAATGGGGTTATATGATAAAATCCAATTTTTACTTCTTAATAAATCCAATTTTTAAATTGTTATTTGCCATAAATCCAATAAACTAAAATATCTTATATGCCCCAATTAATTATTCTAATAAATTAAAAAAAATTATGTTCATATATGCAAATCCCCTTAATATACCCCCATATCACGCCATTTCAGTTTCAATTTTTCCTTTTTTTTTTCTTTTTTTTTTTTATGGTTTCCTTTATTTCAATTTAAAACAAAAATTGGTTTTTCTATTATTATTATGTTTTTCGGTTTTTTTTTCATTATTTTTTTCTTATTTTTATTTTTCATGTTTTTCTTATTTTTTTAAACAATGGCTTTATTTTTATTTTTCGTGTTTTAATGGTTTTTTTTCTTAATTCCAATTTTTTTTTTAAATTGTTTTTTTCCAAAGCTTTTTTGGATAAAAATGTTTTTTTTTTCAATTATTTTTTTATTAATTTTTTTTTATTTCGATTAAAAAATTATTATTTGTTTAATATTAAAAAAAAATCCAGCAGGTTTATCAAAGTGGAATCCACTGTAAACTTATCAAAATCCGCTATAAGTTTGTTGAAAACCACTATAAATTTATCAATATCCACTACGAACTAGACGAAAATCCACTATAAATTTGTTCAAAACCACTATAAATTTATCGAAGACAAAGTCTGACATTATGAAAAACCACTCTGTATAAACCGCTATATAAACATGAAAACCACTTTGTATAAAGCAACTATAAAAACATGAAAACCACTCTGTATACATAATTATATTAACATGAAAATCACTTTGTATAACCAACTATATAAACATCGAATTAAAAATTTGTATTAAAATCCACAAGTGGTTTTAAATCCAACTGCTATAGGGATCACAAAACTTGTATATGGAAATGTGGTCAGTGAGGTTTTTATGTGCCAAAATATTTTATTCATCAATTCCAGCAATTTTATGTGTAAGATCCAGAAGAACAATATATTCAAACAACTACACCAGTATAAAGTACTACTGTGCATATCCATATAACAACACTATCTTGGGAATGGTAATTACAGTAATGTATTATTAAAATCACTAATTATCTTGGCTCGGATAATTACATTAACGTATTATCAAAATCACTAATTTCAAATATGCAACAAACTTAGAAAATTACATATGTCCTACTTAATAAGGTCTACTATAAAAACAACATTACTAATCCATAAAAAAACAATTTTTTTTAATAAATCCAGAAAATTAACAGAATTAAACAATAACAAACATGTTCATCTATCTATAAATCAATTATCAAAGTAATCGTCTACTGAAAATACGATACTGGAATATATTCACAAATTATGTGAAAACCACTATGTGGCAAGCATATGTGAACAAGCATATTCCAAAATCCACTATAGAAAAAGAAAACACAGTTAAGGAAAGATAATCAAGAGTTGAAAATTAAGGAAATAATAACTTACGAAGTGATATCAAAAGAACCGAACATTTTTTTAGTGGGAAAAAAGAACCAATATGAGTTTGATGATATTATTAGAATTATGGAAGCAAACAGTAACTTTACTGTGTTCCATTCTCAATAGCCTTTAATGTCAGGGAGAAAATAAGGAGATCGAAATTACAAACAATTATAATATAGGCCAACAGAATCAACATCTTATATGCATATCTCTCCCGCCGCACGGCCCTTCACAACCCCGAAATCAAGCAACCCGTCATACGCGCCACCACCTACCACGATTCCTCCTCCGACCGCCGCAATTATTTCCGATGCAAGGCCTCCGCTGTCATGGGGTGCTAACAAACGGTGGCGGCCGCCTGTAACTAAACCCAACCACCGCCTTGCCTCTAGCCATAGATGACGCCAAGTCCACCGTGATGCGAATCAAACGTCTCGTGTCTGAAACCCCAGTCATCATCTTCAGCCGATTGTACCGTCGTAATGGAGGAAGAATCATCGAAAAGAAGAGAGAGGCGGAAGAGAGATTTGTGCGTTTATTGAGAACGTGATATATACAGAAAATCAAAAGGCGAGATTTGTGGATTCGTTGGGAACGTGATTTAGAATAGAGTAAGGGTATAATGGTGATATTGAATTTTTTTTTTAGTAAAAAGTGTTTTGGATTTATCTTAAAATGCAAAATAAATTTGGGCTCATTGTAAATGCACATGTCTCATCGAGGGGATTTTGTCAAATAATCCCATAAATAATTAATTGTATAACTAACTTTAAATTTTGGGGAAATGACAAATAGCGCCATGACAAGGGCACTTAATTAATCAAGGGATATCCAAATAATTCCAGCTCATTCAAACTTATTTGTAACTAAGGAAAACACTTTTATATATATATAAATTACCCTCAATTCCTTGAAACCCTAATTCAACTTCAATTTGATCATTTAAACCCTAATTTAGCCCGATCTCACCAATTAACCAATTTTGACCAGCCACTTCCGGTGGCGTTGACTTTTTTGTTTTATTTTTTCAAAAAACAATTCTTAAAAAAAATATTTTAATTAATATTATTGTCTTGGCTGCTAAATTACTGTCTCCAACATTAATTTAACTGTCGGAGACAGTAATATTACTATCTTCGGCGTTGAGGTTTTTTTTTTTTTGATTTTTTTTCCTTAAAAAAAATATTTTAATTAATATTACTGTCTTGGTTGCTAAATTATTTTCTCTATCAGTAATTTAAATGTCGAAGACAATAATATAATTGTCTGAGACAGTAATATTACTCTGTGAGACAGTAATATTACTCTGTGAGACAGTAATTAATTTTATCGTCTTGGCCTGCAATTTTGCTGTCTTTGACTGTAATATTGTTGTCTCCGACCGTAATATTACTGTCTCCGACCGTAATATTACTGTCTCGTGCAATAATATTATTGTTTGGGACAGTAACATTAGTAATATTACTGTTCGGGAAAGTAATGTTCATAATATTACTGTCCCAAACAGTAATATTACTGTCTGAGATAGTAATTTTACGAGACAGTAATATTATTGCTTGGGACAATAATATTAGTAATATTACTGTTCTCGTATTCAATATTACTATTTCAGATAACAATTTTGTTGCTAACACAGTAATTCAGAGAGAAAAGAATTAAAAAATTAAAAAGTCAACGCTGGATACCGGCTGTTAACGCCGGTTGCGAGGCCGGAAAAAAAATTTCAGTAAAGAAAAGTTTTTCAAAAAAAAGTCAACACCGGAATCTGGCCGCAAAAAAAAAGTCAGAAAAAAATTTATTTTCTGAAAAAAAAAATTCAGAAAATTATTAAAATGGGGTTAATGTAATATATTTGTTCAAATCCGAGGTCAATTTGTAATATTGAGGAAGTTAGACTGTATTTGATGGAATTGATAAAAATTAGGGTAATTGTAATGTTCCCCCCAAACTATAGTGGTTTTGCACTTTACCCCCTAGACTAATTTGTCTTACAAAATTTCCCCTCAACTCAGGAAATGCTGGTACGGTGCCTTAAATTGGCAAATTCTCGTCTATTTCGCCGAAATCACACCCACATGAGCTGCATGTGAGATTTAGGAGGGCACAATTGTCAATTCTATCACAATTAAACCTAGCCCTCCTTTTTACAACAATTTTTCCTCGTTTTTTACTAAGATTTTCCCTTTTTTTTTTATTTTCATTCCCTTGCTATAAAGTACTCTGCAGCAATGTAACCTAGGCTCCTTATTTCGTTGTTCTATTTTGTTATTTTCTTGCTGGAAATGGACGTGAGTTGCTATTGTTCAAGGAAGCCAATTTCAAAAACTTCATGGACATATTTAAATCTAGGAAGAAGATACTCCACTTTTCCGAAGTACAGGGTAGTTTTTTCTTGTATATACCTTGGTTTATGTATACTTTCAACACCTTAAAAGAGTTCTCTATTTTATATTCAAAATTTGTAGGAAATTGGAGGATGCAATTACTTTGTATGGATTGACCCTCCAATGTGTGAAAGATCGCGCATGATTATACCCGGTTTACTTCGCAAGACTAACAAACACGAGGAGGAGTTGAAGAATAAAAGTTTGAGAGAAAAATGGATTTGGATGGTGTTTGTAGATTCATGGTGTGTGATGTATTTTATTTTGTGAAAGAAGAAAATAATTTTGCAGAATATTGGTGGCAGAATGATGTATCTGACTATGTGTAATTGTAGTAGGAAGTGAAAAATTGTGGGTTAATGAATTTGGTATTGTAATGCTTTAATTTCTTTGTTGTATGTAATATAATGAAATTATGCTTTTATTGGCTCAGTTGTAATGTATTTTGATGTAATGTTAAACAACAAATTATGTTACAGTAGTGTGTGTTTAATTTTGGATGCAATTCGTTGCTTTATTATTACAGTAGTGTGTGTTTAAAATTTGGATGTAATTTGTTGGTCTCATGAATTTATCTTCTTACAAAATTATATTGAGTAACTAAGACAACAGCGGTAAGGGAAAAAACTGACTATTTTAGAAATACACACTTTCTCCAACTTAGATTAGAAATTCTTAAAAAAAATATATAAAAAAAATGTACGCAATAACGTAATATAATATATTGTCAAAACATAGTGCAACTAGCACAATCTGTAACAAAGTTAAACATATTACATCCTAAATAGTGGAACTTGCACAATCTATACTAAAGCTATCACAATGCCAAAAAATAGTGCAACTTGCACAAATTGTGTCCAACAAAAAAATACTTTCGTTATGCAGAACCATAAAGGCTTACAAAACATAATCATCCAAATGTTAATACAAAACAAAGTCATCAAAAAGTGTGCATATTACAAAAAAAAAAATTAGATTTACCACTGCATATTAACAACCAGTGTCATTCTTCTTGCAACATTTTCCATTTTCACTTATCTTTTTTCTTTCCTAGTTACTTGCAACTTGGATTTTCTTTTGGATCTTTTCTCCACTTCCACATTCATTGTTGCCTTAAGTATCTCCTTATCAACCTCTTAAAAAAATGCATTAGCACTTAAGCTTATAAACTGCAAAAATAACAACATAGAAAACTTACAAAATCCAGTAATGGTTCATACTCAGCCATCAATGGCTCATTCTTTGCCCTCGATGGATCCTTCTCAGCCATTCTTGATGTTTTTCTCTAGGAATTTAAATGCAAATACAATTAGAATAAAAAAAAATGACCTATAACTGAAATAATATATTAAGTAAAAAGCTTATTACCTTTCTTTTTGGTTTCTCAATTCCAGTAGGATTCTTCAATGGACAGCCAAGAGCATTGTAATTTTTTTGGTGACAAACACTGCATGACATGACCACTCCTTGCCTTCCTAATTTTCCAATATTTTTTATTGTCCTGCCAACTTGTGCTGGTATTTCTTTGGTTGATCATTCATCTGGCTACTTCTAACTACTATGATGTTTTGGCCTTCCAGACATTTTTTCAATCTCATGAGGTAGCAAGTTCTGTTTTTCAGAATGTGACCAAGCATCATTCCCTTCCATGGTGTCCATCAAGTGGCTATATACTCTCATATAAGTCTCATTCTTGTAACAGTCCTCCACATAATCTTCAGGAGTGTATCCCATGAAAAACATTCCAATAATTGCATGAGCACAAGGGATACAAGAGAGCTGCCATCTCCTTCAACTACAGGCCCTATGTTCCAAATTCACCTTAAGCCTGTCCCCATAGCAACTTTCCAATTCAAACTGGTTGCTTCCACTCCAATGTGCATTTTACTCCATTCATTTTTTCTTCAACTCTTCCAACTGTCTTTGGATGTTAGAGCATATTTCACCATTATATTTTGCCATCTTATCCCTTTTTACATAAATCCTCTTCATCAGAATTATCCTAATTTCTTATAACATGTCAATTATAGGACAACCTCTAGCTTTTAAGATCATGGCATTAAAGCTCTCACACATATTATTCAGCAAGCTATCACATTAGGATATTGTACAGAACCAAGCTTTGCTCCAATGGGTTGCCGGCCTTTTAGCAAGCCATTGATATACACTTTTGTCCATTCCGTTCAGGTCCCTCATAATTCTTTCAAAGTCAACAACTCTAGATGTTCTTGCAGCCTTCCACAATATGTTTTTGAGAGCTAATCTACGATGTGACAATTTAAAGTTGGAGTATAAATGCATCACACATAACCTATGTTCACAGTTTGGCATCAGAGCGTCCACTGCATCAATCAACCCTTTTTGTTTATCACTCATTACTGTCCACATACCACAATTGCCTATCTCTAGATCAGTTTTCAACAGGTTAATAAACCACAACCATGATTCTCTTTTCTCCTTTTCAACCACTGCATAGACAAAGGGGTACATGCAATTATTAGCATCAATATCAACAGCGCATAGCAATATTCCACCATAATCAAACTTCAAGTGGCACCAATCAAGGAAGATCATAGGCCTACAACCATCAAGAAATCCCCTTTTTAGAGCCCCCAACACAAATAAATTATTTTAAACTTAAGTTCATCACCTACAACTTCAGTTTTGATTTTCACAGTAGTGCTAGGGTTAGTTCTAACAATTTCAGAGGCATATCTCCAAATAAGGCCATATTGTTCCACACTAGAACCTTTATTTATTTTCTTAGCCATGGTTTTATCCCTATACATTTGCCACCTACTAAATAAAAGTTTACAATCATTATGCACAGCTGCCATCATGGAATCAACAGGCCAATTGGGATTTGTCCTGATATGACTGGATATTTGTTTTCCAACCACTTTGAAGTTGCACATGTGACCCTTTATTTCATAGTGCACTCATGAATAGCAATAAGAATCTTAATCTGAAAGGTAGCCTCATTTCTCAGCTGGGATGCATAAATTTTCCAAAGACATGTTTTGTGTTTACAGATAGCTTGGACCTTGTTCTCCTCGTTCTTTTCAAATTTTATATGTCTGGCATGTGGCTTCATTAGGAAATCACAGGCCAATCTCAAATTGTGGATCTGCCATATCAACATTTGGATTGAAAACAGGGAAATTATTGTGAGTGAATTGACTCTTCATTTGTTTGCTTGTACACTCATCCTCGTCAACAAGTGATCTGAATCTCCTTGATTTTCTAAGTTCAAGAGCTTTAGAAGTGTTTTCCCTAAACAATCCCCATTCAGCATCAAAATCAACATATTGATCATAGTTGAAATCATCATCAGACTCAAAAAACTCAACTACTACAAAAAAGGTATATTATGACGCCCTTAACCGTCACTTCAGCCAACTATTGTAACGCTTCATCTATTGCGACGTCTCCCAAAGTCGTCACATAGGTGGCCATCATAATATCCTGTTGTGACGCCCCATCGTCCCTATATAGAGACTATTAGGATGTTTTTTTTCCGCCTCAACAACGGGTATATTGTGACGGCCGGTACCGTCACATTAACATTTTTTCTAACCACCGTAACTACCTCTTTATATGACGGTATTAGGTGTCTTTAAATCATGGTATTGTGACGTTTATGAGTGTCTCAACAAGTTAATTATATGACACTTGGTGCGTCTAGATAAGCATTTATTGTGACGGTTTTATGGTCTCAATATGCATTATTGTGACACTCCTCAGCGTCATGTTATTGATAATTAACTACCATAACTACCTTTTTATGTGACGGTATTAGGCGTCTTAAAATGTGGCTATGGTGACGTTAGTTTGTCATAATAAGTTAGATTATATAACATCGTATGTGTCCAGATAAATAGTCTTATGACATCCCATTACCATGCATATAGTGACGATTCGATTGTGTGTAATTGTTATGCACCGATACTATACAATAATGTTTTATATGTAAAACTAACACAACAAAATAATTGTATACACAAGCTCAACCCACAAACGAGCAAAAATAAAACTCATTTGCATGAACACAAAATTTTTTTCTTCAAATTGAATCCATTATAGATGCATATTCTCTACTCATACTGGACATGCATATTCTCATTTAGTACTCCACCCAGTTATAGATGCAAGGCCGCGGAAATCACTAATCGTCCATAATATGGTTGCACGCATTTGAAAATTTTCTTTCGTTGAAGCATCATAGGTGTTCACTCCAACCAAAGAGTTCCTTTAACTCAACAATTGATGGCTGCAAATATATATCAAGATTATTCCCTGGTTCTGTGGGTCCAGCTATAAGCACAGACAACATAGAGTACAACTTAATAAATATTGATATGGTTGACAAAATATTGATGTGGTTGACAGTAATATTATTGTGTTTACAGTTATTTTACTGTCAACGACGACAGTAATATAATTACGTTGACTTGTCAACAAATCTAACAAAATGAAAAAAAACAAAAAAAAAAAACTAAAAAATAATAATATTGTCGCTGACTCTAATTATACTGTCAACGACAATACAATTATATAAATGTATTGTAAACGACAGTAAAATTACGTTAATGTACGGTCAACGACAGTATAATTACTATTAATGACTATACAATTACGGTCAACGTTTAACGGCGGGCGTAAAAAAATGGATGAAGATTTTAGGAAAACAAAATCACTAAAAAAAGTCAACACCGGAGACCTGCAGTCAACGCAAGAAACCGGCGGCGGAAAAAACTGACAAGAAAAAGAAAAAAAATCGAAAAGTCGACGCGAACGGCAAAAAAAAATTCTATAAAAAAAAGTTATAAAAAAAAGTAAAAATTAGATTTTTGTTGTCAAAATTGATTAAGAGGGTGTTTGGCTAAGCATATAAGATGTTGAAAGGAACTTATAAGATGTTTTAGAGCTTATAAGCTCTTCCAAAGTGTTTGGTAATTTTGTAACAAAAGATCTTAATTTTTTTATAAATAAGTTGCTGGAGAGCAAATAAGATCTTTTTTTAAAAAGTGGATAATTAGCTAGAACCCCCTCTCCCCCCAACTTATATAGGTGGGGGTCCAATCTGTTAGATGATTATAGCTATAGGTCCCTTACCAAAAAAATAATATAAATTAAGTAAAATGATAAGTAAATTTACATAAATACCCCAAACAATGTATTGTTTTATTTTTGGAAATAAGAGAGCAAATCTCTCATATTAAATGATGACGTGATTCATTACTTATAAAAAAAAAGTGACGTGACTGCTGAGAAAAGTTTTGAGGGTGGAGGGAGAAGAAGGTGAGCGGCGTATGAGAGATTGAAGGCGGCGGAGTTTGATACGATGTAAGGCAATTAAGAAAATTCTCGCCCCGATCTTGAGTAGTGGTTCTACGGCAAGCGACCAACCAGATTTTATGACCTCTTAACGGGCGTTCGAAATCCACCTTCCGCTTCGTCCCCTATAGTATCTCCGTCTTGGGCTCCACCATCCTCTTCGAATTTTACTGGTTGCACTCCATTGATTGGGTTAATTACGACGACGGCAACCCTAGGGTTTGTGGCAGAGCTAGGGGTAGCGTCAATGGATTTGGGGTGAGATGTTGTTTGTTGGCAGTAAGTCTCTTTTTCCGTTTTGTTGTTTGCAATTTGCAATTTCATGTTGCACATTAGTCTTTCATTCAAAAAGTTAGTGTTGTTTTGATTAATTTGTTTTCTTTTCTTTTTAGTTTTTTTCATTTTGCATTTTGCAATTTTCAATTTCATGTTACATATCGTTTTCTCTTTTTGAACTTTTTTTTGGAAGAGTAGATTTTTTGTTGTTTGATGTTTGCATTGGCGTGATGTATATTTTTTTTTTCATTTTGCAGTTACTGTTTGCATTCAGATGATGCAGTTGCTTGTTAGCATATGTCAAGTCATTGGCGACAGGGTTTTTTAATTGGGATGAGAGAGTTTATGGGATATTTTGATTTCAAAGAGAGATTTTTACGTGATTTGATTTAGGAGAGAGATTTTGGAAATTTAATTTGAAAATAATAATTTCCTTATATTTCTTAAGGGTATTTTTGGCACAAACTGTATAATGAACCTATAGAAAAATAGGACTTATGACTTGGATTTATTGCTATAAAGTTTAATTTCTAGGGGGCTGCAACAAATTGCCCCTTTTAAAAAATACATTTACCCCACCTTTTTATTTAAGATCTTATAAAGAGTAAAAATAGGAAATAAGTTCATTATCCAATCACACTAAAAATTAACCCTAAAAATAAGATTTAACATCTTATCAGCTCTTAAAACATCATATCTGACGTAACAGCTTACCAGCTGTTTAAAATAATCGTAGCCAAACACCCTCTAAATTAGGGTTACAATAAAGAATTGGGCGTAAAAGGGTGGGGTTAATTTTATCATATACATTATTTTTTCATTTATTTATAATACATATGAAAGGGATGGGCTTATTAACGAAAGAGATATAGCCCCTGAACCTAGAATAATAAAGATGGTTCGTCAGAGACTTATGCAAAAAAATCCCTACTTAGATTACCTAAGAACCCTTATACTATCATTGAATGATTATTTATTTTTGTGATTACATATCTACAAATTTGCAATCCATTATACTGCCAAACTGTCCAAAAATATTTGTAATTGAACCATTGTTTATCATTATTTTTGGCAAAGTAAAGACTTGGTCTTTAGACAACTAGATCATTTTCTAGTAGTGTCTAACATGAGACTTTCAATAAGACTATCTTTATCTTAGTGAGTTTAATCTATAAGATTACATCGTCTAGACCCTCGTCTTTGACATCAAACATTTAATTTTTATTTTTTTCCATTATTTTCTCAACGTTCAAAATAATATCATGATCACTAACTATCTCATGATTATAATGTCGTCTATAGACATATACTTCCATGTGTTTTTAAAATAAACACACTGGTCACACTCGTTATTACGAGAATTATTTGATACCACAATTTTATCCAATATTGCTTTAGAATAACTTAACGAGTTTCAATATCTTGTTATAAATAATCAAGATTTTTTCATAGCTATCTAATTTAGGGTTATAGGACCACCCTTTTAATTCTTCTTTTGAATAGTCCATCTAAACTTTAATGGTTTACTACTTGGAAGAAGACAAACTAACTTCCACGTACATTCATCTAATGTAGACAACATTTCATTAGTTGTCATTTTCCCATTCTATAACTCATAAGTTATATATTCAATCAAAATCAAACGTATTGATTTTCTTTGGCATCTTGTTGTATCTTGGTTGTTTATCACTTTGATGATTTACCACTCTGATTTGCTCCAAAATAGTTGAGATGATGACGTGTTCTCGATTAAAGGACTCATTTTGTGCGATTTAACGTCTCTTTTTTGCGCGATTTAACGCCTCATTTTTGCTCGATTAAACGACTCATTTGCTCGATTTAACGACTCATTTTGCGCGATTTAACGCTTCATTTTTCCACCGATACATTAGTTATTATTGTATTAATATATTCTATCCAGGTGATGGATAATTTCATGTTTCATGCCATCCACCCTACACATGACTTATCCAGGTGATAGGATAGTTCAATGAAAAATAATCTATATACAGACCTTACTCGAGCAATAGTTCAGCACTTGTTGAGTAACATGCATTCTTCGAAATGTTTTTCAGCATGCAAAGAGTTATTGCCATGGAGGAATGGCACATTATTAAATAGAGAATTTACCTCGCAAGGATATTAGGAGAGGTTCGAGCTTTCATAGATTCACGTTTGAGGTGGCGCTGCGAGCTTCATAGGACCAATGCGAGATAGGAGAGGACTACAAGTCTCGAAAAATCCCGCTTCGAGATAAGAAAACGAGCTCAGCAGCAAACAAGATCGTTAAGTACTCGCTTTTATAACTTGCTTTTATGTACGAGAATAACTCTGGCCTCGACGGGCATTGGGTCGGCGAGATTCGGTTAGAGAGCACCAAGATGGCTACATTCAAGCCGGCGAAATCTGGCTCGGAGTTGTGGGAGAATTGGCATAGAAGTGCGAGCAATGTGAACGCAAGCTCCCGGGATAAAGTAAGTTTTCAGCAATCTCGCCGAGGGGACAACTCCGAGCTTTAGGTAGAGAATGCGAGCTAGGAGAGAGCCCCATTTTAAGATAGAAATATGAGCTCCGATAAACCTGGTGGTGTTAACACTTGACCGCCTTGACTCGTAGTGATCTCTTGCTGAGGTGGAAACCTCACATCGCCATAAAGATATGGCTTGTATTTTCTCTTCTCACATAATCTCCTCTCGTAATAAATGTGAGCGACAAAAAGTCCAATTACCATAAATGAATTTGAGGTGTGAGTTGTGAGTGCGAGCTTCAAGGTTTCACCAAGCGTCAGGTTCATTCCGAGAACTCCGAACTTCAAGAAAGCCCAGCCCCGCTAAATCATGGGAATAAACTTTGTGCCTCGAGGGATCTTCTGGGGTATATGAGAGAAAATTTGAGCCCTTGAATTAATAAGGCATGGATATCTGTTAAGCAATACCAAGCTAAGGGGTAAGGTCTAGGCCTGTGGCGCCCGAGTACCCATGCTGATCGGTGACCTTAGATGGTCAGGTTTAGAGAGGCGAGTTTAAGCATCCCGCCACCGATCGAGAAAAGAAAACCAGGTTGTCCGAATACATCCCTCAGACGGGTTCTGACTCAATATGCATCCACGGAGGTGGTGCTGAGTAGAGAACCAAATTTGCATAAGTGATAGGTCCGACATATTCGGCTCGACGGGCACTGGGTCGGCGAAATCTGGCTCGGAGTCAGCTGGCCAAGCCCCAACCGATCAATACGGACTTCAAGAATTCGTTTCCGAGAGAATAATGTGATCTTGAAAAACTCCCTCTCAAGGAATTAGTTTCGGGTTTTGTGAAAACCATCATCTCGCAACTTATAAATCTGAGTATTGTCGAGCTTCATAGAGAGCCCAAATCGTTCACGAGAAATATTCGAACTCATTCAAGATCGAGATCTCAGAAGATTGAGCTTATAAATGGTGGGCATTCAGAACCCCTCAGTTGATTGAGACGTCTGGCCCAACCGAAAGGGCTTGTAAATAACATGCAGCGGGCTCTTGGAGAATTATGTCCCATCATTGAGCTCGCAAGCTCAAAGTGTTCGTCTATCTTTTTTTTTTTTTTTTTTTTTTGTAATCCCGATGTAGATCATGTCGACAAATGCGGGCTAATATTGCTTTTGGCTCCAGAGGAGATGTAACTTCTATTATTCTGGACATAAAGACATATGTCGATACTTTAGTTTTTGTTCAATTCATGTACCACTCCCCCAAGTTATATCTCCGATGGGTGAATGTTTAGTGCACAAGACATTTTCCTTTCGAACACCATGTGAAGAAATGTTGACCGACAATCTCATGCTTGTCAACGCTGAGCTAACCAGTGGCACAAGATTCTCGGTACTGAACACCATCATATATCCAAAAGGGTTTGGATAATCGTCTCTTTTTAGTGTATGTTGTTGTGGTTATGTTTCTTTGTTTTGTTTTGATCGCATCGAGCTCATGCAAGATCGCTGAGTTCTCGAGGTCCCGCTTCACGAGACGGGTTCAAGTTTCTTGAAGTAAATATGACTGACGAAAATTCCGATTACCATAGATAAATCTGAGGCATGAGTTGTGATTGTGAGCTTCAAAATTTGCTCTTTTTCAACTCGTAGAAGTCTGATAGGTCTCATGTTGATTTCATAAATTTGCTAAGTGTCGAGCTCCTCAGGATGATATCTGAGTTGTGCAAGAGGAATGCAACCTGTAATACGAGCCTCCAAAAAATCCCGATGAAGACGAGCTCGAGGGATCGAGCTTCTTGTTTTAACTCGCAATGACCATATCCTAGCTCGAGTTTGATGCAAAGAATGCGCAAGACAACTCCTTATGTTGTAATTATCTCATTACGGTGTGTAGTGGCACTCAGCTAATCCGTCTTGGAAACCATTTACCAATTCCGAAATGATAAACACAAGGATTCATACCCAACTCGGGAGGTGATTAGGAGAGGTTTCTTCCTTCGTAACTTTATGCTCGAGATGGCGAGCGAGGTTCATATGACCAGTGCAAGGTAGAAGAGAACTACAAGCCTTAAAGAATTCCACTTCGAGATAAGACACGAGCTCAGCGGCAAACGAGATCTTTAATTACTCGCTTTTGTGTCCGAGATATAACTCTGGCCTTTTAAGAGCTTTAAGAAATATTTCCCGGAGTTTGAGATGTACGAGGCAAATTTGAGCTTCAAGAAGGGCGAACTCTGAAAAATTCAAATCTCGGAGAATTTTTAACAACCATAAGTTGCTCAAGAAGACTGTCTCTGTAAATGTGGGTTCCTCGACAATACATTTGTAAGTAATATATTGGTGCTCCAAGCAATAAACATGAGCCCCACGAATCATTGTTTTAGAAATAAATCTAAACTTCAGGAAACTTGAGCAGCAAGAGGTGATTTTTGAAAATATTCGAGCTAAAGAAATCCAATTTCGGGAAAATCACGTTGAGAATAGTCCAGTCGACCTGGCTCAATTGGGGCTATTATAAATAGATTTGCTCTTCTAGAAACTCAAGGGAAATAATTTGCGAGCTCCAAGACCAGCGAATCTTTCGTGAGTCATGGTCAGCTTATATACAGATAGTCCTCAAGTTGATTGAGACATTAACCAAATCAAAAAAGGGGCTTGTGAATGATTTGTACCGAGCTCTTGGAGAGGTTTGTCCCATCATTGAGCTCGCGACTTCGAAATATTCATCTCGTGGTAAAGAAACTCTTCAATTCTTCTTACTTTCTATCAATCCCATTGTAGATTTCGCGTTGACAAATATGGGTTGAAGTTGCTCTCGAGTCTGGAGGAGATGTAACTTGCATTTTTTCTGGGCATATATTGATACTCTACCACTCCTCCGAGTTATATCTTCGATGGGTGACTTTTCAGTGTGCAACGGAATTTTCCTTTGGAACACCGTGCGAGTCAATTTCAATTGACAATTTTGTGCTTATTAGCTCCGAACTAACAACCGGCACAAGACCCCCGGAAAAATTATTATTCCACACCTCTTTTCAGAAACTGTTGAACACCATCCTATGAAAACCAAATCATAGATCCAATTGTGTAGTGTTTTTATGCCGTGATTGAGTCGTCCCGTCTCGTCTCGTATTGAACCGCATCGAACTCATGCAAGATCGAGCTCCAATATAAGCTTATCTCATATTTCCACAAGTATTATTGTAATGCTTCCCACTTGTAATGATTTTTCATGGGCCAGAACGACCTCTGCCCAAACATCTTTCTCGGAGGTCAGATTGCCTCACTGTCTCGATAATTGGGAAGAAGTCTTGATCAAGAATCATTTCGATTTCCTCTTGCCACCCAATTTGATGTTTAATATCATACCTCCTCGATAGTTGTGTTGTCAAATGCTAATGTGTCATTATTCCCATCTCTCAGTAAGAGATTATACTCGGTAATAGCTCGTCCCAGCTTCTCAAAGTACAGCTCGACTGCCATAGTCTTATAAACCCAAAATATCCATCAATTGGTCGATGAGCTCTGTTTTTATCTCACTCCTTTCAGCAAACTTCGGCTTGATTCTATCCTGCAGGGTCACCTGTTGCGTACGGTCTGGCCAAGATATGATTTATAAAACGAAGTCGCGGCTATGCTTTCATAAAATGTGCCAGCAAAAGCCTACTGTTCTCCTGGACCTTCGATCAAACACTTTATGTGCACCATCAGGACTTCCATCTTTCACTTCGGTCTACCCAACCAAAAATTGTCGGTATCCAGCATTCTTCGACAATCGTTTAAGATTGCTTCATAAAACTGAACATTCATTGTCAACAAAACTAATAACTCGAAGTGCTCATAATCCTGCTACAAATGCGACATGGGTCGGCATACTCCCTTTTTGTTCGTTCTCCCTATTTTTTTATTTTTTTTTCAAAAATATCAAGATTTTGGAGGTTCCAATCCATAACACAAGTGCCAGAATAGTGAACCCGGGCGAAGAGAACCACCCTGATATTAATTTCTACACAATTTGTTGCTTTCAAAGAGAACCGTCATGCTAAAGCTTTAGCCGTAGTTCAGATACAGATGCGCGTTTTCAATAGACATAAAAAATCACGAGTTCCTCTTTCCAACAACTTCAAGACAAACATGGAGCTCGATTCCAGCCTTGGAAGTTGACCAAGTCATAAAATCTCTGGTGCAACTGCAATCCGATTGGCGAAGTGTTCAGCCCAGAGTGTCCTCTTTGGGGCCTTATATCGAACAACTTGCGGGTGGGTCTATAGATTTAGGCAAAATCATACGAGGGGATAGGGGTACTTCGAAATTTTCCCCTTCTCTTCCCGATTATTCTCGATCTCAATCTTTCCACATGTGGTGATTTTTCGAGATTCGATCCAGACGAGGTCGACGATACTTGGCTCGGCGGACATGGGTCAGCGAGACATGGGTAGGTGAAACTTTGCTTGGTCGACGGGATCGGCAAGACTTAGCTCGGCGGACATGGATCGACGAGCACTGAGACGGGGTTGAATCCAGGTTCCAAGGAAGTCAGCTTCTAGAAATCAGAATAGAGCATCGGGCTTAGCCAAATCGTATAGAGAAAATCAAGCTTCCAAAATAACCATTTTGAAGGGTAGATACGATCTCGAGACTCGTGTGATGTTGGCTTTGGCATGATTCACAACCACTTTACCTTATAACTTTCGTTCTCCACTGTTTTGCCAAGCTTAAAGTTGAAGCTAACTTGCTCGGTGTTTGACAAGCTTCAACAAATGTCCCTCTGAAAACTTCTTGGCCTCCTTTCTTTTCCCAACCTGATTCGTCAAGCTCTTGACTCAAAATTTGGACTCGTTACATGTTGTTTACCTCGTGAATCTACTCTGATTTCTTTTTCTCTTTAGATTTTTGTCGAGTTCAGCCATTAGGGCAAGATTTATTTCCAAATTCTTCTCTTTGTACTTCATCGATTCATCTGATCTAGATTCCAAGCACCACATTTGAGCCCCTTTCTTGGTTTCCCCTTAAAAAACTCCCCAAGAAATACAGTGAACCGTTCTTCTTCGATCTTGCAGCTCATTATCTCCAACTTCATGGAGAAGATCCCAAAAATCAAATCATCTCACGTCTTAGCTCGAGATCCTTCCCACAGACGGCGCCACTTGATTATATTTGCTCCAAAATAGTTGAGATGATGACGTGAAGATATTTTGGATGATAGCTTGTCGGGGATTCCGCCGGAGGGATACCTGCAACGCCGGGAGGGGTTTCCCGGCGTAGAAGCTCCGACAATCAAGTCAGTTTTTATCCAGAGATAATCGAGTGTGATATGTAAGAGAGAACATAGAAGTGAAAGTTGGTGATAAGTGTTCTCTTGGGCCAGATATGACTTTGGGCCAAATACAAGCGAAAACCCAATCCACGGCCCAATAAAGAGTTAGGAAACCCCGTGAGGACAATTTGGTCCGTATCACACTCCTACATATTTTAGCTTCGTTGTTCATCACTTTGACAATTTACCACTTACACATTTATAAGTTCTCTTATTTAGAATTTATGTATTTCCTTTCTTGACAAGAAAATCCAATATAATCAATTTGCATCAAGAATGACTATCTTATGCACAATCATTATTTGCATATTCAATGAAAATGCACTTAACTATTTTTGGCCTCTTATCTTAGGTACATTTACCTCGGCCTTAACACCCCCACATTTCCAAATATTTAATAATGTGGTTAACTCGGGATATCTAATTTTCCCCACAAATTCTAGAGTATGTATTCTAGAATTTATCAATATGATATCCATATACTTTTTCCAAGAGCTTCAGTACTCATTTTTTAATTCATTTGTCAAAGTTGGTGATAAGTGTTCATTTTGCATGATTTTCACTTATCAATTCTTCGAGTTTTGGTCTTCGTTCGTCCGAGTTTTCGGCTTTATTTGAATATATTATGCGTTTCTTGTTTTATTTCTATTTTAAGTAAAGAGAAGCTATTTTTGCCGATTCGAAACGATTTTGGAAGAGAAGCCGAAAATCAAACCAAACACGTGCAAAAGTGCATTATCGCGGGTTGTGGCACTGTTTCGTATTTCAAGCATAACTTTTGCATACGACCTCCGAATGAGCTTATTCAAGTGGCTTTAGGAAGATAACTTCAAGATCTACAACTTTTTCGCAATGCAAAATTGTCAAATTCGGGCTAAAAAAGGGTCAAAAAAGTTTTTTATGTTAATGCAGAGGCCAGATCACGATCCAGAAACACCGGATCGCGATCTGGTGGCAGATTCCAGTAGCAGCGAAAAATTGGGGCAGATCGCGATCCGCACCTCCTGGATAGCGATCTGGCAAGGCGGTGCGTAGTTTTCGAGGCTGCCAGCGCGATCCAAGAAGCCCAGATCGCGATATGGGCACAGAAATCGAGACAAGATATTTTTCTTTGATATCTTACTATAAATAGAAGGTCTTTTTTTCATTTTTTCAATCTCTAGACTTATCTCTCGACCTTTTCTTCGGTTTTCTATTCGGTTTTCGCTAGTTCTTCGCGGGAAGCTTCGACGAGGGTTTCGACGAGGGTTTTTCATAAGCTTTTCTTTACTTTTTGTTTATGATTTCTCGTGTTCTTCATTTTGATGCTACGTTTGTAATGAACTGAGCATTTTCTTTTAGGGAAATAAAACCTTGTATATATTGATTTTGATTTCCAGATATGTGATCTATTTGTCGTTCTTTGATTCTGTTTATGTTTTCCTGTATCAAATGTGTAGCACCCCGTTTACTTTATACTCTATACCGGAAAATGGTATAAAGGTTTTTCTATTAAGTTGCAGCGGAAGACCTTTTAAAAATACGGTTTTGTTTTTCGAAACAAAGTTCTAGAGAAAGGGGGTAAAGTTTTCTCTAGTTTTGAAAATACTTGAAGTGGTTCGCTTCAATTTTTGTTCAATAAAAATCTTTCTTCAAAAAAAAACCTTTGAAGTCGAACCCTTCGTATATTTAGTCAAAAACATTCTCTCTTTATTCGGTGCCACATTTTCCTTTAAACATTTTCTTGCTTCAAATAATAAATTCGGATTGTGGTGGAGCTCTTAAGAAATCAACATTAGAAAAGAACAAGAATAATCGGAAAACATTATATTATACATAAGGGTTAAAAATGGTTTCCCGATAACATATTCAATTACTACGGATTACAATCCACTAAGAAGATTCAAGTACCAAAACGGAAGTTTATTAAAATCCACATATATTCCATACGGCTCGATTCCTCGACTTTCCCCGGACTTGGTTCAACTTTGCTCCTCGGATTCGGATCATGAGCTACCTACACCAAGATAACATCTATATGAGCCTTTAAAAAGACTCAGTAAGAATCCGGAAGAAATAACAAGGTTTTGAAAAAGACTTTACACATAATTTATATATATACACACATATATATATAGGCATACACGAACACATAATAAATTTACGATCATTCGAAACTTGCACTTGCTATACCTTACCTTTACCTTTCCTTAAAATCTTTCAAGGATACTTTACATCCTTTCATTTCTTTCAAAAGTCGGATACTTAACACCCTTCTTTCTCTTTACTTTAATATGCAAAAGTCGGGTACTTAATACCCTTCTTTTCTATACTATAATATGCAATATGCATGAAAATGAGACTTTAGACTTTTAAGACTTTTCATGAGAAAACATTGGGCCCGTTTGGAAAAACAATCGTGGAGTTCGGCAATAAGCCGTGTATTTTGGAGCTTGTGATCTATAACTTTACTATAGTCACGACTATAACTTTACTATAGCCGAGTTAGTGGTTTATAATCCCGATTCCTATGTGAATCAGTCCCTATGTGGACAGGCCCCTATGTGGACCCCAACTATCAACCACTAACGGAATACCAGCCCCCCGTATCCCATACTTATTCACCTAGATCCACAACCAATTTCCAAACATTTTTAACTTTGAAAAATCGTGATGTATGCATCTTAGACTTACTAATGAATGACATGAAGCTTACATGATCTATCTATGTTTAATCAAATAAACAAACATAAAAGTAACAAGTATCACAACAATTATACTTCACATTTTCAATCAAATCATTGAACACATAACCATATAGAACATAGCACCTTTACTTCACATTTCATTCCATAAACACACATAAATATTTAATATCACATAGTAGCACCAAGAAGGGCATTCTTCAACTTTAACCATATTGTAATCACATAATCATATAACCAAGTCATTCATAGCATATCAATATCACTCATATCATGAATTATGAAAATTATCATATACGGCATTACTTTAGTCTAATCACTTAATACATAAACCTTTATTTCAAAAGGGTCACATAACATCACAAATAATATACGAAAACAATCAAGTATTCTAATTTATCATTATAAATCAATTAATCATTTTTCTAAATCTTGCACTTGATTCATAACTCCGTTCTAGGCTAGTACACTCTAATTCTCTCTTATAACATGCAACATAATACCTAAACTTAGATCATTAGACCATAACTTAGAGGTTTCACCTTCATCACTAACTTATCTTTCCTACCTCGTATATTAGAACCATGATCACAAATCATACTTTGATAAAAATAGTCATCTTAAGAAAATCAAACAGCTTTGGTATCCTAACTTTGAAAACTCATTTCTCTTGCACCACAAATCAAAAGAATTTGAAAGTTTTACTAAATACTCCTTTATATGTCTTTAAAACCACCGAGAAACAGTTTAGAAAAATCATTATCCGAGTAAGAGATATAAATAAATTTCTAAGGTGGTACAGTTTTGAAATCTGAACAGAGGGAGTCACTTTAAAAATTTATTGCGCTTTACATATTCATCCAAACCTTTTGAAATTTTAACTACATATACTATTAGGAGTCTTACATACCCCAGAAAAACAGTTTTAGAAAATATTTATGAAATTAGGATAAATAAGTAAAATGGTACAGTAGTGCAGTTTAAAACTCAGAACAGGGGACGGGACTTCAAATATTTCTTATAAATTATCTACTGTATCAATCACTGTCAAATATTATCACAGATGAGTTCTATAAGTTGGCGTTCTAATCCAATTGGACTTACTAAATTTTAAAGAGGAAAACATTAGATTTAATTACTAATTCTAAACTAACTCTAGTTCTGTACAGTTTCGGTAAATAATTCATAACTCATTCATTTCTACTCCAAAAATTACAAGCCACCTATCAATATGACCATAATAGAGAGATCTATCCTCATATAAAATTTCGTAGTTTTCATAAATAAACTCGTGGGTGAAACATGGGTTAAAATCCGTACCTATGAATCTGAAAATTTTACATATAACCATCTATTTCAAGATTCTAGACCCAATCAACTTATGTGCCTCAAATCAAAACCTTAAACATATAATCATAATTAGTAAATCTTAACATGCAATCATTATAAACATCGAGATAATTAATTTCATAGCATATAATCATCAAATTTTCGGTTTCCTCACCAATCTTCTATTTTCTTTCAAGAATCAAGAATCAAGAGCTAGATTCTCACATGCAAAGCTTTAAACATGAAATTAAACATATCAAAACGTCATCATCATTTTTCTCATCAAAGATCAAGGATTCAAGCATGGATCTTAACATGCATGTGGCTAAATATATAATATAGCATACTATGAGCACTTTCTTTCATAAAACTTTCGATTTCTTCAAACACTCAAGAAGGGGAGTTTTTCAAAAAGAGGAGAGAAGGAAATACTATTGATGTTAGCTTGATGTAGCAAGAATTCCATGATTCTTACCTTAGGATCTTTTCAAAATTTGAAGAACTTTGTGGATATTTGCAACCCACTAGAGAATCCTTCAAGAAATTCAAAAATTAGAGAAAGCTCTTAGGGGATTTTCGAAAATTGAAGAAAGAAAGAAAGAACAAATATTTGCTTACCCTTCTTGGTTGAAGAATCTCCTTTTGGAGATGAAGAACTATACTAGCTAGGAATTAATGAAAAAAACGAGAAGAAGATGAAGAAGAAGGAAGAGATTTAATGGGGAAGGCTTGAATTAGAAGAAGAGATTTCTTATTCTACTTGGAGCTATTTTGATCGATGGGGAGGGGGAAGGAAAAGGGGACTTGGCTGATTTTTTGGTTTGTGGAAATGAAGAGGAGAGGGTGGTATTTATAGAATTGGAGAGGCTTGTATTCTTAATGAGTAAGTATGGAGAGGGGTCTTTTTTGCAATTAGGAGAAACTTGAAATAATCTAGAGGGACTTCTAGGCAATTTCATTTAAGATATCTTAAAAATAATGCTAAATGAAAAGCCAAGTGGAAATGCACATGGAATAAGTGTATGCATGCAACACATACAATCCCAGCCAATTTAAAAAGAGGAAATTACTATCAATTAAGCATATAAACTTTCTAGTGTGAGAAAATAAATTCTTATGTTACTAAAACTAAATCCACGTAAATCACATAATTTCACATAAATAGCAAATAAAGAAAATTGAAAAGCAACTAATAAAATTCGCACATACAACACATATTCATGCAAAGGAGACGAGAGGGAAAATACGGAAATCGGGTATCGGAAACGCGGGATGTTACAAAATGCTTTCGATTGTTTGGCCAACAGTTGAATTGATTGTAAATGGGAATGAACTCGAGAGAGGATTTCTCGTTTGATTTTAGGAAAACATAGCTCGGGTTGTGGAAACGGAGACGTGATGCACCTCGGGTAGCCCTTAAGGACTTGACCTAAATGCTCTCTTAATATCAGGTTCTGAACGGAGCGACGGACCTGTGGGTAGACTCTAACTACACTGGAGACGGGGGTTAGGGTATTTTAGTGTCTGGGTTAGCGAACATAGAATTGACGATAGGTTCGGATCTGTAGATCTTTGTCGATAGTACACTGGTGGATTTTACCCTAGAAGCCATCACACGTCGGAATTTCTCGCTTTTACTGGCGGACCGTTGTTTTTAGTATTGTTTCCTTTTAGCTTCATTTCATCCCCCATTCTTTCGTTCGTCTAGATAAAGTTTAGGATAGTATAATTACGGTACTTTGTAGATTTAGGAACATAATTCCATGTGGATCGATATTTGGAATTCACTATTCTACAAAACGCGATACTGTACACTTGCGGTTTTTATACGTAGGTTTTACGCGTATCAGTTGGAATCTTCCAACTTTCTTTCACATAGCATTTAAATGCTTCGAAATCCTTATTTTTATTTTATTGATAAGGATACACAATGTAACAAAATATATTTCTTCTTTAGTTAGAGAAATATTTTGGATCACCAATATAATTTAATTACAAAGTATTGTATTTCTTTCTCTCAAGAAAGCACAAAAAGAGGAAACTGCTCAAGATACTTAAATCTTGTCAACAAATAAGATAATAAGATTTCCTCCGTTTCTTCGAAAAGAGAAAACTCGTCAAGATACTTAAATCTTGTCATTAAACAAGAGAATATTAATCTCTCTATACGAGGATTGATCTCCACTATTCAATATTAAAGTTAGAATATGCCAATTCTAAACTTAATCGTTCATAATTTAGGATTGTATGTCCTAAACATGCCGTTCAAAATTCAGCCAAATCCAACGATTTAATTCTACAAAACGAGCTCTCAAGTAAACTGCTCGAATTTTCTTTCAAGAAAACATCCATTGTTGTTTACAACTATTTTATTTAAAACTCAAAATATGATCTTATCTATTCACATTGTAGATTAATATCTTTTAAAATGGTCGAACAAATTAGTTAGTGAAAATACGAAAAGATTAGCCGAGGCGGGAAAACTCTTTCCTTAAGACGATATTGCCCCGCTACGATGCTTACATTTATTTGACAATCGTTTCCCAAGATACATCGGCTAAACTCGGAATATGAGCACTCAAAAAAAACGAGTACAAAGAACATTACTTTGTATCTCAAACTCATGAAGCGAATACGGAAGAAAACATTCTACGAAGAATATTTCGGGCTAAAGAAAGAAGAATTCCATTGAACAAAATTATGGATTGAATTAATTTTCTATGTTATGAAATCAAACATGTGGAGTTTTTTATTTATAAGTTTCCAATGTTTGTGATTAATAGACACAACCCTCAGAAAATTAAACAAATGAAAAGGTGTGGCCCATACCTCTTGATATTGTCACACCTATTTGATCAAATAGGTGCCAAATAAACTTTTTTTAGTTTTCATTCAAAAAATAATATTTTAAGAATAAAATTTCCAACAAATTGTGTAATAACAAAAATGAAAATAATAAATTAACATATATATAGCTTAATTATGTAGTTTAAATATCAAATGTCTTTTCATGTGCTATATTTATACTAAGGTGAGAGTTTATTTTCTTCTTATTGTATTTTTTTCCGCTTATTGAAATTTCTGATGTAATTTAATTCCTACAAAACTACATTTGAAGAGCTTTCCAACGATATATTAATTATAAGCATATATATGTAAAATTTTAATTTAAAATAAATTATTTTATTTTAAGTTAAGCATTAGATACCTAAAGTAGTTTCAAATTTTAAATTAGTTCTCATATAATTTTAATTGCTGATGAACCGAAAGTCTTGGCTAATCAGCTCAAGGTAAAGGAGCTAAAGAACGGCAGATGTGCTATTGTCACCGGAAAGGGACCATTGGAGAACCTTGCCGACCACCTTGCCGATCCCATTAATAACAATGCACATGTTGCTTGCTAGTGTGTGTGTGTGTGTGTATATATATATATATTAAGTATATATATATATGGGGATCTGCCCTTTTTTTTGGGCCCATTTCTTTTCCATTTTCTTTTGGCCCAATTAATGCCAAAACTGTGTCGTTCCAATCTCCCGGTCCAATCATCATCTCCCATTCTTTTCTTTTCCATTTAATTTTGAAGCAGCTCGACCGCGACACGCCTGCTTGATTTTTTCTTTTCATTTAATCTGCTTGTTCCTAAACGACGTCGTTTCGCTGCCTCACACATGGCCAACAATTGTTGACCTCCACCAACAGTTGCTGACCTCCGCCGCTTCCATGCCCGCCCCCGCCGCCGCTCTGTTCGATGCCCACCGCCCCTGCCGCCAACGTCACTTCCTACCTCTTTTTCATACAATTGTTGATTTGTCCCTTTCCAATCACATCCGAATTGGATAAATCAGGAATTGAAGAGTCATAATCTTTGGGTGCACCGTCCTTATCTCACAGTTATTATATGTTCTGTAATTATTTTGTTTGATGTCACTTTCAATTCTTGTCGCCGCTGTTGACTTTCCGTCGGCGCGTCTGTTCATTCCGACATCGATTTATTTTATTTGCTGCCTCGTTAATATTGGGGATCTGCCCTTTTCTTTTTGGGCCCATTTTCTTTTGGCCCAGTTAATGCCAAAACTGTGTCGCTCCAATCTCCCGGTCCAATCAGCATCTCCCATTCTTTTCTTTTGCCATTTAATTTTGAAGCAGCTCGACCGCGACACGCCTGCTTGATTTTTCCTTTTCATTTAATCTGTTTGTTCCTAAACAAGGTCGTTTCGCTGCCTCACACATGGCCAACAATTGTTGACCTCCACCAACAGTTGCTGACCTCCGCCGCTTCCATGCCCGCCACCGCCGCCGCTCTGTTCGATGCCCACCGCCTCTGCCGCCAACGTCACTTCCTACCTCTTTTTCATCCAATTGTTGATTTGTCCCTTTCCAATCACATCCGAATTGGATAAATCAGGAATTGAAGAGTCATAATCTTTGGGTGCACCGTCCTTATCTCACAGTTATTATATGTTCTGTAATTATTTTGTTTGATGTCGCTTTCAATTCTTGTCGCCGCTGTTGACTTTTCGTCGGCGCGTCTGTTCATTCCGACATCGATTTATTTTATTTGCTGCCTCGTTAATATTGGGGATCTGCCCTTTTTTTTTTGGGCCCATTTTCTTTTGGCCCAGTTAATGCCAAAACTGTGTCGCTCCAATCTCCCGGTCCAATCAGCATCTCCCATTCTTTTCTTTTGCCATTTAATTTTGAAGCAGCACGACCGCGACACGCCTGCTTGATTTTTCCTTTTCATTTAATCTGCTTGTTCCTAAACAACGTCGTTTCGCTGCCTCACACATGGCCAACAATTGTTGACCTCCACCAACAGTTGCTGACCTCCGTCGCTTCCATGCCCGCCATCGCCGCCGCTCTGTTCGATGCCCACCGCCCCTGCCGCCAACGTCACTTCCCACCTCTTTTTCATCCAATTGCTGATTTGTCCCTTTCCAATGACATCCGAATTGGATAACTCAGGAGTTGTAGAGTCATAATCTTTGGGTGCACCGCCCTTTTCTCACAGTTATTATATGTTCTATAATTATTTTGTTTGCTGCCGCTTTCAATTCTTGTCACCGCTGTTGACTTCCTGTCGGCGCGTCTGTTCATTCCGGCATCGATTTATTTTATTTGATGCCTCGTTAATTATGGGGATCTGCCCTTTTTTTTTTTGCCAATTTCTTTTCCATTTTCTTTTGGCCCAGTTAATGCCAAAACTGTGTCGTTCCGATCTCCCGGTCCAATTAGCATCTCCCATTGTTTTCTTTTCCATTTAATTTTGAAGCAGCTCGACCGCGACACGCCTGCTTGATTTTTCCTTTTCATTTAATCTGCTTGTTCCTTAACGACGTCGTTTCGCTGCCTCACACATGGCCAACAATTGTTGACCTCCACAAACAGTTGCTGACTTCCGCCGCTTCCATGCCTGCCACCGCCGCCGCTCTGTTCGATGCCCACCGCCCCTGTCGCCAAATCACTTCCCACCTCTTTTTCATCCAATTGCAGATTAATGACATCCGAATTGGATAACTCAGGAATTGTAGAGTCATAATCTTTGGGTGCACCGCCCTTTTCTCACAGTTATTATCTGTTCTGTAATTATTTTGTTTGCTGCCGCTTTCAATTCTTGTCGCCGCTGTTGACTTCCCGTCGGCGTGTCTGTTCATTCTGGCATCGATTTATTTTATTTGCTGCCTCGTTAATTATGGGGATCTGCCCTTTTTTTTGGGCCCATTTCTTTTCCATTTTCTTTTGTCCCAGTTAATGCCAAAATTGTGTCGTTCCAATCTCCCCGTCCAATCAGCGTCTCCCATTCTTTTCGTTTCCATTTAATTTTGAAACAGCTCGACCGCGACACGCCTGCTTGATTTTTCCTTTTCATTTAATCTGCTTGGTCCTAAATGACTTTGTTTCGCTGCCTCACACATGGCCAAGAATTGTTGACCTCCACCAACAGTTGCTGACCTCCGCTGCTTCCATGCCTGCCACCGCCGCCGCTCTGTTCGATGCCCACCGCCCCTGCCGCCAACGTCACTTCCTACCTCTTTTTCTTCCAAGTGCTGATTTGTCCCTTTCCAATCACATCCGAATTGGATAACTCAGGAATTGAAGAGTCATAATCTTTGGGTGCACCGCCCTTTTCTCTCAGTTATTATTTGTTCTGTAATTATTTTGTTTGCTGCCGTTTTCAATTCTTGTCGCCGCTGTTGACTTCCCGTCGGCGCTTCTGTTCATTCCCGCATCGATTTATTTTATTTGCTGCCTCGTTAATTATAGGGTTCTACCTTTGTTTTTTGGCCCATTACTTTTCCATTTTGTTTTGGCCCAGTTAATGCCAAAACTGTGTCGTTCCAATCTTCCGGTCCAATCAGCATCTCCCATTCCTTTATTTTCCATTTAATTTTGAAGCATCTCGACCGCGACACGCCTGCTTGATTTTTCCTTTTCATTTAATCTGGTTGTTCCTAAACGACGTCGTTTCTCTGCCTCACACATAGCCAACAATTGTTGACCTCCACCAACAGTTGCTGACCTCCGCCGCTTCCATGCCCGCCACCGCCGCCGCTCTGTTCGAGGCCCACCGCCCCTGCCACCAACGTCACTTCCCACCTCTTTTTCATCCAATTCCTGATTTGTCCCTTTCCAATGACATCCGAATTGGATAACTCAGGAGTTGTAGAGTCATAATCTTTGGGTGCACCGCCCTTTTCTCATAGTTATTATTTGTTCTGTAATTATTTTGTTTGCTGCCGCTTTCAATTCTTGTCGCCGCTGTTGACTTCCCGACGGCGCGTCTGTTGATTCCGGCATCAATTTATTATATTTGCTGCCTTGTTAATTATGGGGATCTGCCCTTTTTTTTTGGCCCATTTCTTTTCCATTTTCTTTTGACCCAGTTAATGCCAAAACTGTGTCGTTCCAATCTCCCGGTCCAATCAGCATCTCCCATTCCTTTATTTTCCATTTAATTTTGAAGCATCTCGACCGCGACACGCCTGCTTGATTTTTCCTTTTCATTTAATCTGCTTGTTCCTAAACGACGTCGTTTCTCTGCCTCACACATAGCCAACAATTGTTGACCTCCACCAACAGTTGCTGACCTCCGCCGCTTCCATGCCCGCCACCGCCGCCGCTCTGTTCGATGCCCACCGCCCCTGCCGCCAAAGTCACTTCCTACCTTTTTTTCATCCAATTGTTGATTTGTCCCTTTCCAATCACATCAGAATTGGATAAATCAGGAATTGAAGAGTCATAATCTTTGGGTGCACCGTCCTTATCTCACAGTTATTATATGTTCTGTAATTATTTTGTTTGATGTCGCTTTCAATTCTTGTCGCCGCTGTTGACTTTCCGTCGGCGCGTCTGTTCATTCCGACATCGATTTATTTTATTTGCTGCCTCGTTAATATTGGGGATCTGCCCTTTTTTTTTGGGCCCATTTTCTTTTGGCCCAGTTAATGCCAAAACTGTGTCGCTCCAATCTCCCGGTCCAATCAGCATCTCCCATTCTTTTCTTTTGCCATTTAATTTTGAAGCAGCATGACCGCGACACGCCTGCTTGATTTTTCCTTTTCATTTAATCTGCTTGTTCCTAAACAACGTCGTTTCGCTGCCTCACACATGGCCAACAATTGTTGACCTCCACCAACAGTTGCTGACCTCCGTCGCTTCCATGCCCTCCATCGCCGCCGCTCTGTTCGATGCCCACCGCCCCTGCCGCCAACGTCACTTCCCACCTCTTTTTCATCCAATTGCTGATTTGTCCCTTTCCAATGACATCCGAATTGGATAACTCAGGAGTTGTAGAGTCATAATCTTTGGGTGCACCGCCCTTTTCTCACAGTTATTATCTGTTCTGTAATTATTTTGTTTGCTGCCGCTTTCAATTCTTGTCACCGCTGTTGACTTCCTGTCGGCGTGTCTGTTCATTCCGGCATCGATTTATTTTATTTGATGCCTCGTTAATTATGGGGATCTGCCCTTTTTTTTTTTGCCAATTTCTTTTCCATTTTCTTTTGGCCCAGTTAATGCCAAAACTGTGTCGTTCCGATCTCCCGGTCCAATTAGCATCTCCCATTCTTTTATTTTCCATTTAATTTTGAAGCAGCTCGACCGCGACACGCCTGCTTGATTTTTCCTTTTCATTTAATTTGCTTGTTCCTTAACGACGTCGTTTCGCTGCCTCACACATGGCCAACAATTGTTGACCTCCACCAACAGTTGTTGACTTCCGCCGCTTCCATGCCTGCCACCGCCGCCGCTCTGTTCGATGCCCACCGCCCCTGTCGCCAAATCACTTCCCACCTATTTTTCATCCAATTGCAGATTAATGACATCCGAATTGGATAACTCAGGAATTGTAGAGTCATAATCTTTGGGTGCACCGCCCTTTTCTCACAGTTATTATCTGTTCTGTAATTATTTTGTTTGCTGCCGCTTTCAATTCTTGTCGCCGCTGTTGACTTCCCGTCGGCGTGTCTGTTCATTCTGCCATCGATTTATTTTATTTGCTGCCTCGTTAATTATGGGGATCTGTCCTTTTTTTTTGGCCCATTTCTTTTCCATTTTCTTTTGTCCCAGTTAATGCCAAAACTGTGTCGTTCCAATCTCCCCGTCCAATCAGATTCTTAATGTGAATTTAGGTGGCCAGAGCTTTGCTTGATTCTCTTTTTGGCAATCTCACAGGTTCCAGTGCAGTATAGTAAGAATCGATACAATATTGCAATATTGTAAGAATCGATACATAAACTCAAAATTCAAATAAATCATCTTGCTTATAAAATATATCTCTGAAAAAGTGTTTTTGGGTGTAATAAGACATAGAAAACACAGGTCTTTTGGCCATGAAAAAAGCAGGAAGAGGGAGAGTTATACGGATATCATCCTGTTTCACGATTTTCTTCTCCTTTTTTGGTATATGCAAAATTAATCGAATACTACCACTCTGCATTTTGGTCAGAAAAAAAGATATAATCCTTTGACCTATTTGCAGCTTCTTATTGCATGTTGTTTGGTTATGTCGTAATTATTATTTATTACTCATTCTTATCTCACTACATCCTTACATTTTGAATGTTAGTCTACATATTTTTCAGGAAAGATGACACCTATTAATTGTTATGCTTCTTCTCTATGTTTTACACTGTTGTATAGGCTGCACGCACTTCGTGGTTTTTTCTGCTAGCTACCTAACATGATTATATTTTTTTCCAAAAACAGATTTAGCCGCTTGTTCATGGATATAAATGAGCCCTTTAGTTTGTATTACACAACTTCATTATAACATATGCAATTTTCTCTCTCTAGGTTTTCATCCTGCAGGCATTGGCGGTGATGGTCTTTCCCGCTATCGGACAGACTTCCATGAAATTGAGGTTTGGGAACCAACACATAATTGCTGTATCTTGATTTTTCAAAATGCTTGTCTACTGTGAGCTAATGCTTTTTTGTTTCCAGAAAATTGGTTATGGAAACTTCAACCAGGTTTTCAATGTCTTGAAGAGACTTGATGGTTGCATGTATGCCGTAAAACATAGCATGAGACAGTTGCATCTGGATGCAGAAAGGTAACTTAATTTAATTTACTTGTAATGATCAGCTGCTTGTATTTACGCCACTCGCTTGTTGCAGCAAACTTATGTTTAATACTGTCACAAGTGCAAGGCTTTGATGGAAGTTCAAGCTTTGGCGGCTCTAGGTTTGTTACATTATTATATTCTTAATATTTTTATCCAAAGATTGATATTTTTAAACTTTTCGATTCCCATTTTTCTCAGGGTACCACGAGAATATAGTTGGCTATTATTCTTCGTGGTTTGAAAACAAGCAACTTTACATCCAATTGGAGCTATGCGAGCACAGCCTATCTCTCGATAGAATACCTAAACTATTCACATAAAGAGAAGCTTTAGAGGCAATGTATCGGGTGAATGATTTTTGAATCTATAACGTGACATAATTGTAGCGGATTATTAACTTTCTGTGGTTTATTTATTTTATCTTGATGAGTTAAATATTTAATTAGAGTTGTTAAAGGCTGTTAGATGGGATTGACTATGACCTTTCCCAGACGAGATTTTTCATTGAAAAAATTGCATTCGTGCAGATTGCTAAAGCATAGCAGTTTATACATGGGAGAGGAGTAGTTCACTTGGACGTAAAGCCAGAAAACATTTATGTAAAAAATGGAGTTTATAAACTTGGTGATTTCGGTTGTGCGACTGTCGTTGATAAAAGCTGGCCAATTGAAGAAGGTGATGGTCGGTACATGCCCCAAGAAATCCTGAACGAGAATTATGAAAATCTAGACAAAGTTGATAAATTCTCGTTAGGAGCTTCCATCTATGAACTTGCAAGAGGGTCACCGTTACCTGAATCAGGTTCTCATTTCCTCACTTTTAGGGAAGGAAAACTGCCCCTTCTTCCTGGTCGTTCAATCCCGTTTCAGAATTTAATCAAGCTAAATTACCTTCTGCTTTTATGATATGAAAAGTAGGTCTTAATCGAGGATATCCAATCTGTCTTTACTATTAATGTTTGATAATTTTGGTGAAAACCATCGTGATAATTATGTTAATATAACATTCGTTTCTTTGAGTTATATAGACTTGGTGTAACAACCTACATAGCAAAATTAAATATTCAAGTTTTCAGAAAACTATATGCAGGGAAAGCTCGAGTTGAGCATTTTAAATGATGTTAATTATTATTTTATAGCGAGCATGTTCGATAAAAACGCTTTGCGTTGCTACAGATTAACTTGCGTACTGGTGTTCGATTTTCTTTTGATTTGTTAATCGTTCAGATGATGATGGATGCAGATCCTGTTCGTAGACCAACAGCCAAAGAAGTAGTTGAGAATCCAATTTTTTACAGGATTGGAAAGAACAAATAAATCAAAAGTATATAAGTATATAATTAGGTTTCTAGCAAAACTTTGCAGCCGGAGGTTCAAATGTTTAAATTTTTTTAGTCTTAACATTTTTTTTTGATTCCGTATTTTATTTGAAATATGTTTTTGGATGATCAATCTATACAGCTACAACAAACTGCAGGGTATTTTTGAAGTTGTTTGCCTTTCCTTTGAAGATTCTGAGTAGCTTGTCAATAATTTCGCCACTGCCCGGTGAGTTTCATGATAATTACCACTGTTGTTCTGTTTTTGCTTTTCCATTGTTACTACTGTTTTCTGTCGCTCTTTGAATATTCAAATTATGTGGTGAACAACAGGTTGTAGAGTTTAGGCAAGGTTTAACTTTCCAAGTTCTCGTGTTACTTTTCCTTTCGTGCAAACGTCTCATCTTAGTGTCTACCTTTCCTAAGGGGAAACAACTCCTTCGTTTGTTTGCTCGCTATTTTTTTGTCTTCATTGATAATGGTAGACTGTTATTTTTGGTGGATTATTTATGTTTTATATATATTATTTTTGGATGTATGCACAGGGATTCTGCTACCGATTTTTTATTTCCCTTGTCGATTTTCAGTTGGTGTTTCAATTTCAATGGAAACACTTAGCTTTCAGATCTGCTCGTGTGTGATGGCTGCAGTGTGTGTCCTCGAAACTGCCTCGACCCAAGAACTGTTTGAAGGTAATTTTTGTGCTTCTCGTATTTTATCCGATGTTAGGAACAGTAAAGGTAAATTATGCCATTTTACGTGTCTATGCCTCTGATGGGAAAAATGAACTTCAAGGGCAGGCCCCCTTGCCGATGCCGAAACTTCGCGGGGATGCATATGGCTTTTAGTTTCAATTTGTGAGAGTCAATTCGTTGAAAGTAATAATCATTGCGTGTTTATTGGCTATTTGTGCATTACCAATTATCTATGGGAGTTCGATTGATGTTACAATTAATTGTCCACAATTTAGAAATGACTCAAAGTTAGGTGCTATCTAATGGTATATAATGGAGCCTGCTTTGTTTCTCTTGAACTTTTCATATAGTGATGACCTTTTTTTCTACTTCTTGCATGCTTGTTTTATTTCTGTGGGAGTTAGTTTGCTTCGGTTATAGTTGGACTTTAAATTATTTATGTTTATATCTTTATATTCGTGATTTTTACAAGTATTTATTTAATTTTGACTCGATAGTTTATTCTAAAGGTGTGATATGATAGGAGTCACAACATGGGCTTCAAATATAGGATTTGATCTAATTAGATGTTATTTTCATACTTCGACTGAATTGAGGTTCAGTTCTTAATTGAAGCCTTGCTAAATAACACGATAAATATTGCCTTTTGCCTGGTATTATTTTCCTAAACACCTTCTAGCATGATCTTATTTCCTCCATCATATATCTCGATCTTATTTATTATGTTTTGATTCTTTATTGATTAATACTATTGGTTCATTTTTTTTATCTTCTTCTTACAAGTTTGTCCGTGTTATTATACGCCTCTGTCCTTTCTTTTCTTTGCCCTTCTTTTCATGGTATGTATGATCGACCTGTTTGCTTCTTCTTTTCTCTTTTCTTTAATTTGTTCTCGATTTTTTTCTTCTCTTGCTTCTTTGTCCTCAATCGTCGCCTGCAATTGTTGAATCGCCGTTGAATATTTCTCGATTTTGCTTCCACTTTTGGTTCTTCTCTGTGGGTGCAAGTTCTCGGGTCTGAATTGGATTTCCTACAATCTTGTCATTGGTTTTTTTTTTTTTAAATCATTGATTTTGTCATGGCTAATACAAGTCATCTATTTGTATAGAACATGCAGCCATTTTTTCATCTATTTAACGAATATTGGATTGCTATTCTATTTATATATGCAGATGTTTTTCAAAATAAAAGATCATTAGATTGGCAGAAGAGAATTAAGGTAGCTTGCGGTCACGGGCTTCAGTTTTTACACGACAAGGCGAATTCACCAATGATGAACCGCGTCCCTAACTCATCAAAAACTTTCCTTCACTTTTGCTATATATACGTTCTGAATGCAAACATTTGACAGTTAAGATATAGCAATTTATTGTCAGATCTTTCCGACGTCTTTAATTCGGAAACCTGCACATTATTCCTTCTGCCGTACAATCTTTGCCAAACAATCTTTTACTGTTGGACATAAAATAATCTTTTAATATCGGACACTACAACATTTTAGCCTTTATACGACGCATGTTTTACCCGACGGTTTGAAAACCGTCGTATAAAAGACCGTTCTTGACGCTTTTTGAATCGATTTTGACTCATAAAAACCATCGTATAAAATAATATTATTGATGTTTTTAAAAGGGAATTGCTTTTTACCGTTTGAAAAAGGCTATTTACCGTTCAAAAAAACTCTCTCTCTCTCTCTCTAAAAAAAATTGCTCTCAAGACGATTTCTTCACAAATCATTCTTATTGGTGTGATATACGAACATAAATGAGTTCATCGGATGAAGATCGAGATAGCGAACACAGCGAGGTAAAAATTCCGTGTTTTCGATCGAAAAAAATGGGCTAAACATTCAAAAGCCCAACTTGGGCGCCCGACAGTGCAGTGCACGCCCATGTTGGGCGTGCAGTTGGCTGTTACACGCCCATTATGGGCGTTTGTAGGCCAACTGCACGCCCAACATGGGCGTGCACTGCACTGCCGGGCGCCCGACTTGGGCTTTTGAATTTTAAACCTTTTTTTTTTTTTTTTTTTAAATCAATTTTTTTACGTTTTTTTCAGGACGATACGACTACATTTGAAGTTGATCATACCGATTATTTTACCACTACTCAGTTGTTTGACTCGAAGGATGAGGTAGTGGTTTGGGTGAGGTTCGTTGCAAGAGGTCTTTTTGTGAAAATAGTAAAAAGCAGCAGTCCTAAAAAAAAGATTTTTTTGACTTGTGACCTATTCGGGGAAAAACGAGAATGTCCATCAACTAATCCAGACGCGCGCCCGAGAAGGACCGGTAGCAAAAAAATAGGCTGTGGTTTTCATATTGTCGGAGAACTACGATGGGATGATAGATGGGGGTCAGAGTAATATACGGGAAGCATAATCATGTTCCGATATACAAGTCCGGGCATGGGATGAGTGCATTGTCTCAGGAGGAGGCGAAGATCATTAGTGATCTGTCACAAAGTCATGTGCCGCCCAAGAAGATTTTGGCTAACTTGAGACAAAATGGTTTGGGTCTCGATGCTTATTCGAAACAAATATACAATCAGAAGGCGAAATTGAAAAGACTATCTAGGGGTGACAGTACAGTGATGCAACATTTGATTAGGTTGCTTGAGGAGCATAACTATTACAAGTGGTTCCGTACTGATGAAAGAACACATGCAGTTACTGATTTGATGTGGGCTCACCCTCAATCTGTCGAATTGTTAAGTAAGTTTCCGTACGTATTACTACTTGACAGTACTTACAAAACCAATCAGTACAAATTGCCTTTGTTGGAGATTGTTGGTGTTACTCCTGTCGGGAAAAAAATTACTGTAGCAGTCGCATTTTTGCGCCATGAAAATGAAGACCATTACACATGGGTGTTGCAAAAGCTGAAGAGACTTTTCCCCCCTCAGACTCTACCTAGTGCCATTGTGACGGATCGAGAGTTAGGGCTCATAAAGGCGCTAGAGAATGTATTTCCGACCGTACCTCATCTCTTATGTCTTTGGCACATTAACATGAATGTGGGGCGTCGTGCTTCAAGATGTCTCGGCAATAGTAGGCGTCGCGGCACGGCTTTTGTACTTGGTACGTGGCAAACCTTGGTAAAATCAGTGTCTGAAGAAGATTTCGCCATGAATTACACAGCTTTGTTGGACGAGTACGCGAATTATCCAGATTTGATTGAGTATCTCCAATACACTTGGCTCGTATACAAAGAGAAATTTGTAAAAGCATGGACGGATCTAATTTTCCATTTGGGTAATACATCGACAAGCAGGTATTTATTTATAAGTTGTTAAATATATATACTTAACTTACTGTCATGTAGTTTATTGAAACATAGCATATTCTTAACATATTAGGGTGGAGAGCAACCATAGAGCATTGAAGAGATGGTTGGAATCGTCGACGGGTGGCTTCGACACATTTTGGGCACAGTATCACTCAATGATGAAAGATCAATTTAACGAGATACTAGCCGATTTTGCAAAATCAAAGAGGATTCGGGCCCAGACGATCAACGTGCCCGTATTTAAAATATTGTCCAGTGGAATTGTAACACATAATGCTCTGCAGATGTTGGACGATGAGAAGGATGAAGACATAGACGGTTGCGTCTGTTATATGAGGAAATGTCTTTGACTCCCATGCAGACATGAAATTCGTGCAAAGATGAATGCACGACGTGGTGTGTTTTATGCAGAGGATGTCCACATTTTTTGGAGGACATTTATTTCGGGATTCGGGGATTCCCTAGATGAAAGTGTTGGTTCTGTTCCCGACCACAGGTCACAGGCTATTGGCAGGCTAGAAGGGTTAATGAATGATTTGCGTGAGCGGTCAGAAATTGAGATCACGGACGTGACAGATGTCATTTTCGAACGAATGCATCCCGGGGCTATGGAAATGAATGAGCCACCAGTACTAGCCTGCCCGAGAGGTAGACCGCGGACGAACTCTACACAGAGGGATTTGTCAGGGCATGAGTTTCCATTATTTCCGGGAGAAGGTGAAGAGTCTGGACGAGGACGAGGACGAGGACGATCACTAATGATAGTAATAATAATAATAATACCTCTAATAGTGTCAGACATCCAGCAATATGCGCCGCCACAGCTCGCGTAGCCATGCCCAACTGTCGGTACAGATAGGCCAATGTAGCCGAACCCCAAGAATACTCGCAAATGAGATTGATTTCCTCTAACAGTGGGAAAAAATCTGCTCTAACCTTCGATCCACTCTTATCCACGAACAACAACTTTCCAAGCAAGTATGCAATATATGCTCGTACCCGATACGCGGAAGGAAATGTAGAATTGTCGCCATACTTCACCTCCAAATCATCTAACCGGGGTCCGCCACCATACCACCACTGCTCCATAAGTGCGGGTGCGACCCCGAAAGCTCTCGCACCAAGCTGGATCGCGTCGGCCTTATCCATCCAAACGTTAGGGCGAGTTCCACTAACTCGCAAACCCATGATGTAATGCACGTCGTGCAGGGTAATTGTCATCTCACCGAATGGCATGTGAAAACTGTTGGTGTCCGGCTGCCACCTCTCAATAAAAGCCTCTATGAGTGGGTTATTGTGCTGAGGCAGCGAACAATCACGCAAGTGATACAAGCCGGTACTCTCCAGTAGTGAGACACAATCATCGTCGTCGGGGCCCGGCCAAGTACACTTCGCGTGCGACCGTAATTTAACCATATGTCGACCCTGTTCAAGATATATTCATATATAAGTATACCACAAGCAAGTGTAAATATTATAAACAAAATTTATTAATATTAATAAGTATTACCTTTCCCTCCCAAATGTCGTAGGCAATGTGTGCTCCAAAACTTGGAATCAAGTGAGCGTATTTAGGTCCACCGGGTGTCTCACCGGTCAACATCCAAGGTCGAGAAGGAAGTTTTTTTCTCGGAGCGGTGCGGGACCTCGAGACAGGATTAGAACCATCCAAAGTACCACCCATCGGGACAGGAGGCGGAGTCGGAGTCGGAACATCCTCGTAATCGTCATCGGATGGAAAATCCGGCACCGGAAACTGATACTTCTGCTGAAAGCGTAGTTGTGGATCGTACTCGTACTCCTGCGGCTGCATATATGCATCCATGGGTGCATCCATCTCCTGCTCGGCCTCTGTCTCTGTCTCCTCCTGAATCATCGTACGTGGGGGTACAAAAGCACCAGTGCGTTCCCCACGACGTTTAGAACCGGTAACATTTCTATTATGTGTCCTTCCCTCCCGTTCCGCAGTATTCTCCTCCACTGGATCTGCAGGAGGACGAATCAGGAGTCCTTTCCCTTTTCCCAGTCCGAATTTTTTCGCCCAATTAGACATCCTGTAAACATAAAATTATTATAATTGTCTTTGAATTAACTAAATTATATTAAATTTACTAACTTATTTTAATTCAGAATAAAAAATAGGGTTAATGAGACAAAACCCCCTCATTAAGAAAAATATTAGAACTAACCACCCCTCATTATTTTTAATAAGTCAAACCCCCTCCATTAGTGTCATACCAATACTACCCTCACATTTTGTATTAGAAATCAGCCCCCCCACCATCTCTACCTAAACTACGGGATTCATATCAAATATTCATGGGAAAAAAATCTCTCCCCCTAAATCACGGCAATATGTAGAATATCATCCCAATAATTCACTAAAATTTGCCCATGATCTATGGCCTTCGGTGGAACCCTAGTTTTCTTCATTTGTTGGAAAAAAATTCACAAACGTGTGAATCGAGGAGAAGCAGACACAAAAACATGGTGAAATCAAAAAAATCGAATAAAGGTAGGCTGCTATGAAATCCGTTTTTCCTACAACATATAATTAGATTTCTCTGTTTTATGTCATAATACGACATATTTCCATTTTTTTTTTGTTTTCAATTTCAGCGACTATGAAGACTGCAAAAATGGTTGATTATTCAAAAATGGAGTTTGTAAACAAGCTTGTTTTTTAGACCTACATATCTATGGTCGCACTATTTGTTGACTCATAAATATTTGTTTCGTATGAAATTTGTTTTATCAGAGTCCACAACAAAGAAGAGATCATTGTTGTCGAAAAACTTAAAAAATTACGGTCATACACTCAGAGTTAACTATAAAATCGGATAGTTCACTATTTTTTTCCAGAGTCAACTATAAAAATTAGATAGTTAACTATAATTTTTACGATGTCAACTATAAAAAAATGGTAGTTAACTATATTGTTGCCAGAGTCAACTATAAAATCGGATAGTTCACTATATTTTTTCCAGAGTCAACTATAAATATTAGATAGTTAACTATAATTTTTACGATGTCAACTATAAAAAATTGGTAGTTAACTATATTGTTGCCAGAGTTCTACAAAAATTGGATAGTCAACTACAATTGTTCCGATGTCAACTATAAAAAATTGGTAATCAACTATAGTTTTCCATTAATTCACTATATTATATTTCAATTTAAGATACTATGGTGTTATAAAATGAGATGAGATGTATAAGAAAAGATAAAGTATTGAGAAGATATAAAGAAACTAAAGAGAAAAAATGAAACAGACGAGAATAGAGGAAATGAGGGAAGAGAAAGGAGAGAGAGAGAAGAGAGAGAGGAGAGAGAAGAGAGGAAATTGTGGAAGAGAGAGAAGATAGGAGAGAGGAGAGAGAAGAGAGGAAATTGTGGAAGAGAGAGAAGAGAGAGAATAGAGGAGAGAGGAGAGAGAAGAGAGGAAATTGTGGAAGAGAGAGAAGAGAAGAGAGAGGAGAGAGAAGAAAAATAATAAATGACAACACGTCAAAAAGGACGGTTGAGAAGAGAGGGGGGGGGAGAGAGAAAGAGTGGGGGAAGAAAGGACAAAATTGGAATAATAAACACGTGAGGGGGTCTCACAATTCCTAATGTTAATTTTAGATTTCTTTACAAATGGTAAATATTAAAATGGGCCTGGACTCTATTATTTTGTGTATTGAGGGGGTTATCCCTCATTTTCCCTAAAAAATATTTATTTTAAATCAGAAAAAAAAAAAAAAAAAAAAAAAAAAAAAAAATTAAACCGAACGCCCGGTTTGGGTGTTTCCCGGCCGAACCGACGCCTGGACCGGGCGCCGGTTCGCCCGGGAAACGCCCAAACCGGGCGTTCAAACAACGATTCCACGCCCAAGTTGGGCGCCGGCAGCATGAACAGACGCCCACTTTGGGCGTCCGTTCATGCAGCCGGCGCCCGACTTGGGCGTTTGGCTATAAGTTCCGAAAATTTCAAAAGCCCTACAAATCGATTTGTAGGGCTTTTAAACATGAAATTGGTTGCAAAATCGAGTTACCCATTGAATATAACACATGTAGGTGTTGAAATTACCTGAAAAAATCGAAGCCCAAGCTCGAAATTTGGTTGATTTCGAAATTTTTCGAAAAAAAAAAAAAAATTTCTGAAATTTTTGGAATGGGGGGTAATTGGAGAGAATTTAGAATTTTAGGGGTTTTAGAGAGATAAATTGTTTTTTACTTTGAACGGTAAATAGCAGTTATTAACCCGTAAAGAGCATTTTCTTTTTAAAACCAATTTCGACACATAAAAACCGTCAAGAAAAAAACTAATTTGATTTAAAAATAATCTTAAAAATGAACTTGATTTATAAATAATTAAACAAGCAAAAAGTTTCCCAAATTCACTTTATTACTTTTTCTCTTCCCGTCGATACATCTAGAAAAGCTAGGGCTTTTCTCCACCGCCGCTATCGCCGTCGCGGTCGCCACCTCCACCGCCGCTATCGTCGTCGCGTGGCGTCGCAATCATATATCCACCGCCATCGTCGTCTCCATCGCTATCCCCTCCTTCATTGTTGTCTCCATCGCAATCGGAATCCCTTCCTCCACCGCCACCGCCATCGCCAACGCCACTTATGTCTCCGCTTTCTTCTCGTATTGATTTTTTGCCCTAATATTTCTGTCTACCTACGTTTTACTTTTTAAACATTTTATTAGATAAATTTGCATTGTTGCCAATGGACTTCATCACTTCTAGACTGCCGAAATTCACTGTCCTCTCTCCTTCTTTAGCTCATTGGCTTGAATGTGCAATAAAAAGCTTCAACTTGGGGATGTGAATGCTGTCTCTATGAGCTTTGGCCCAATTGATTGCTTTCAGATAGTTTATCTAGGTAAAGTATTAATCCTTTCAATTTTAATTTGATGTGCTTTTCTTCAAGCCTTTGACTACGTAGATTTGTTTTTTTTTCCTCAGTTTTGAAGGACAAAAAATGCATATTATTTTAGCTGTATAATATCTGCAATTTTTGTTGATGAGAATCTTTTGTGTTGCACTTTTGTATTATTATATTTCATGTTAACTTTAAACCATTTTCAAAGGTATGAAATTTATCTTACAAGAAATAATTATCTGATTATAACACAGATTTACGGATATATGAAGTGTCGTAGTGACCACTGGAAAGGGTCCTTGAAGTCATCAATATCAGGAGGTATGCATATAATAGTGTTCTGAATATAATAGCCTTAAGGTCCACAATTCTCTGTTATCATTGAATTAATTTTGGTTCTAACAGGTTGGTCTTATTTCCGGTTGCTGCTCTATTTTACGTAGGAACAACTGAATCTCATCAACCAATATCCGAGCATCTCTTTTATGTGCAAGATTTTGTTGATGAGGTAATTACTGGAGTCTCCGTGTTTCAATCATTTCCGTTCAAATTTATTTGTCTTGGTGTTTTCTTTCTGAGTTGATGTACATCATTGCATTTTCATGACTTCTTTTTCCAGTTGAGGATACCTCTGAAATTTGAGTATGTTATACAGGGCTCATTCATCCGAGATTATCATACCTTATCATAAGTTCTCCAAGAGCCTTATACATTCGTTTTCCTGTGGAATACGGTTTAAAATCGTTTTGAAACAGAAGATTCTTCTGAAAGAAGGTAAGTGTTATAATTTAATCATATGTATATTCTGTATCAAGAGAAGTAGTTTTAATTTGGTAGGTGCAGTTGCCTGCAAGATGGTCTGATTCAAAATGAAAGTATTTACTGGTAATAAGTATTTTCTTGATTTTAGCTGGACAATTTGATACCCCCTTGGTTTTCATGCTCTACATGTTCAAGTACCTTTGCGGATTGATTTTTATATATAATATTTGGTATTATTGATTAATCTTGGGTTCTTTTCATACAGGTAAGCTATAGCATTGACACAAAACCATTATTAATGATAAGGATGTTAACAACTCAAGTCTGAGTGAGGGACGGATCGTTTCAATTAATATTACCCATTATGAGTAAGATTTTTCTACATTCAATAAAAGCTACATAATCAGTTTGCAAGCTTCGTCTATAAACTTCGTCATCCATATATTATCTCTTTATCCAACTTAAGTGTTTGGTCAATTTCTTGCTTAAATTTTTGCATATTTGATGATTAATTCTCTGAGTAAGGTCTTGATTGGATGATTCAAGAATTATGGCCTTGCAAGGCAGGCCCTAGTGCTTTTTTTAATGGGAGGAAATGTTTAGACAGATACAACTTCAGTTCCTCCAACATCAGGTCTAGGTAAACAATATATTACTCTTAATACTTAATTACTAAAGTTCTATTTAATTTAAACTAATATTGTCATTTACTTTCAGACATTGAGTATGCCCTGCACTAAACCAGCTCATAGTTATCGCCATCGTTGCTCTAATTCTCTTATGTTCATTTTATGGCGTTATATTAAACTTTCATCTGTTATGTTTTGTGATTTTTTCATGATTTTTAATATCTTTCTTTATATACTAAACTAAGATATGCAATTTTTCCAGATTTTCACATCTTTATGAGGTTTTATGGCCTCTCCTAAGCGATATCTCAAGGCTTGACAACACTACATGTTAATGAGGTGAACCTTCTTTATATTCTTTATACTTTCTTCATAATACAATTTGATTTCTTTTATGTTATTTCGTTTCAGTTTAAAGTGATCTACCAGTAGATATATTGTAGATATATTTTCTGGTGATGGAATAACTTGTTTTTTTCTCTGGATTGTACAAGGAACACATTGTACATGGGAGCATGGGATCAAGGACACACATGCCACTAATTAACCAAATTTAATTTAATTCAAAGTTATTAGCTTGTGTTGTTTTTGTTAAACTGAGATGTATAGACTAGGATTAGCTTGTGTTGTTTTTGTTAAACTGAGATGTATAGACTTTAGAAGTGAATGTAAGTGTTGTTTTAAAGATAATTTTCGTGAAGTTTGGTTTTGCATACTTTTGGAAAACAAGAATTCCTGTATTTGGGGAATCCTAGTGATTTTTGGCATTTGTATATGTTCGTGTTGGGAAATTATAATAATTTTTGGCATGCGGTTACATTTTTTAATAGGTTTCAGTATTAATTCGAAGAAAATATTGAAAAATATATACCAGTATTTATGACGGTTTTCAACTGTCGAGAAATGTATTCTTGACGGTTTTCAAAATATGTAAGAGTATTTACGACGGTTCTCAAAGCGTCGAGAAACATTATTCCCGACGGTTTTTTTACATGTGGATGTATATACGACGGCCTTTTTCTTGACGGTTTCGTGACGGTCGAAAACCGTCAAGAATAATGCTCCCGACGGTTTTTCTACTTTTCCCCACGGTTTTTTACCATCGCATAAAGCCATAAATGTTGTAGTGGGACACGAATAGTCGGGAATAGGCATCACGCAGGGCACCGCGCAGGCGCGGTGCCCTTTACTATATATATATATATATATATATATATATATATATATATATATATATATATATATATATATATATATATATATATATATACATATATATATATATATATATATATATATATAATGGACTAATTAAGTCGGTTTTTAAGAGTGTGTGTATTCCAAACAAGACACAAATATACACCGTGTACAAATTAGAATGTCCAATATAAACAGACTAAACATCATTGCATGAATGACTGATCGAATGTACTTAAACGGTAAATGTAGACCAAATATTGCCTCTTATGATTACTTTCTTTTCATGTATATAACTGACTGAACTTATGGAACTGAACCTCTTGCGGCCGTAGCTCCAGGGCCGTTACTGAGATTTTGGGGGCCCTAGGCGAGATTTGAAAAATGGGGTTTTTCTACAATCTACGTTAAAACTCATTTTTTTTCTTCTAAAAAGATGATAAACTCTATGTTAATTCGTTTTTGTAAGGTATATAGGCAAAAACAAGGCTATAAGTTTTTGATATAGTGATGTTAAGTTTCCGAGGGTTCGGGGGCAGCGCCCCATTTTTTTTATTAAGGGTCCTTATAAAAGTATCAATCTTATGGGAGGTTTCTTCCATTTTTTGCATGGACAATAATAACCTTTGGATAGGTACTTTTGGAGGTTAATTACGTAATATTTATTAATAATAATTAATCAGTACACAAACAAAATTCTTTTAATTAACTAATTAATGCAATACATGGAAGACTTCTTACGTTTCTTTTACTGAATCTTTTCATGTTCCTTTTCTCTATTTTCTTTTTTTCACCGTGTAAGTTGTAAATGACCCTTCATTGACGATTTAATCAAATGATAATTAACAATTAATTATTCATTGATTATTAAGCAATATATGAACACTACATAGAATATATAGTCGGTTGAGTATCCTTATACAATCCATCAATTCGAGTGAATGTGATTTTATAAAATTGAAAGTAATAGATAAGAATAATTGTTGCCTCCTTTTAACCTCATTAGTAAATAGCTTGGCAATTTACTAAAGTTTCATTTTTGGGGTTATTAGTATCAATAGATGTGTCTTTCTCTTTGTACGGGGAACATGTGTTTTGTTATACTGATTATATGCTTCTAATACATAATAAGTTTTTATTTCCAGGATTGTGGCCGATGGAATATGGACAAAGATATAACCTTGTATTTCAAGTTTCAAAAGAGGTGCTGGTTTTAACAGGTGAACGTACAGATAAGTGCTGCTGGACTTGCAGTATTTCTGATCATCTTTTATTGCGTTGTGCTACCGTATAATATTTTCTTTTGGAAGATGGTGATGGTGTGCTCTTAATTAAAAAAATAATAATAATAACGTTTGTTAATCCGATGCAAAAGACTCAACAAGAGAGAGTGTTCGTAAAACACATGACCATACGATTTTATATGTAGTTTGATCCTTCTATCTTTTATTTTCTCTTAAATAATTAGGTTTTGATATTAATGTGATCCAATATCATAACCATTTTATTAGTATGTGAATAAGTTTCTTAAATACATGTAATAACTTAACTATCAGATCTAAATCATACAATATAATATTCGATATTTTTACTAAATACGTATGCAACAATTTAAAGAAAGATATTGGAAGATTATCTATACAATTTTACCTTTCTTTCTCTCTTCTTCTTCTTCCTTCTTTTTTTTTTTTTTTGGTTCTTTTGCATCATACTGTAACTCTTGTATTGTTTTGTTTAATTTTTTTTATTATTTGACAACATCACATGAACCGAAACGTTTTTTTAATGTGAAATGCAGAGGGTGGGTGAGTTGGGGGATTCTGTTTCTCAAAATTTTGTTTTCTATCAAAAGGTAATAATCGTAACATGTAGAAGACTATGTATATGATATGAACTATCCTAGGTTGTATTTTCGTTGAACAAGCGAGAGAAAATGTATTTTTGTTCACTCATGTTTACCATTAACATGCTACTTCTTTCTGGAAATAATACACACAACATTTGCCATTTTCATTATTTTTTCAATCAATCAATGCAATAAGGGTGTAAACTCAGTAAATAATCCGTATTTGCCATGTTTGCTAGACAACTAAAACCAGGCTCAGGGATTTGATGAAGACAAGTTCATCACAAGATGGGAAAAAGTTAATTTCACCATCTGCGGATAAGGGTTTGATGATTTGGGGAGTAGCTCTAGAAGCTTGAGAAGCGCTCCGCAGTCGGTTCTTGGCGGTGTGCGTGAGGAAAAGAAGAGGAAAGTGAAATGGAGACGGATGCCTCATGGGCAGTGGATTGAGGGGTGGATTGGGGTTCGAAATGGCGAATCTGGGCATTGGAGTAGGATTTGGGCGCCGTAATGAGCGGTGAAGATTGGGGTGATAAGTGAAAATGAAGAGAAAAACAAAAAAGAACACGTACAACGCCGAAATTGTCATCAAAGAAAGCAACAAAGAAGCAGGGAATTGAGTGATAACAGAGAAATTGATGAAAAATTGTTAAATTACGGCAATAAAGCAAGTGAAACGCAAAACTATAAATACATAAGAAAATTAATAAGACACGTGCAACGCACGTGCACCTATCTAGTTTTCATTAAATAGCACTAAAACAAGTGTAAATATGTAAAAATAAATAGCTAATGCGCTATAAATTTAATAATTGGGGGCCCATGAGAGGAATTATTGAAACAAATAAAAATTGTTGATCAATATCTATTTATGAATTAGGGATCTTAATAATTATATATATAATATAATTTTTCTGAATAAATACTAATATTTTAAGGGTATAAAAAATTTGGGCCCCTAATTTTTTACAAAAATTCGGGGATACTTCGCCTCCACCGAGAATCGGCCTCGCGCGGCCCTCACAAATTATGCCATAAACTTCTTCCAATTTGAATCAAGTGTTGCTTGCAGGCATCGTCCTCCCTGTAATTTATAGGTAGCACAGTGAATAAATTATTCTTTGTGTGTGTGTGTGTGTCAGGATGTAACAGTTAAAATGTCAATTTTGTTAGCACAAATCCTAAAAAGATTATTGGATTCTCAAATTTCCTTAGTCAAGTCAGAATAATGTTATATATGCCTCGTAAGTGAACATCCTATGACAGATTTGAATTCATAAATTGCATCACATTTGACTTACCGGGCGGGCAATAGAACTTGGGAAATAAATTGAAAACACACACACACATATATATATATATATATATATATATATATATATATATATATATATATATATATATATATATATATATATATATATATATATAAATGAAAAGAAAGTAACCAACAGTGGTAAAAGATCAGACTAGGTAAAAGATTCCAATAAATCATCAAGGCTGACATTATTAGTAATTTTAATCTGCAGCCCTTTAAAAAATCAGACTAGGTGAAAGATTCCAATAAATCAGGGGTGACATTATTTTACGAGTAAACTGCAAAAAGTACATTCGTATAATTTTCAAATAGTAAAAACCCTCCTGTAATAAATAAACTAGCAAAAAACCTCTCATAAAATTATTTAAATAGCACATTTTGCCCATTATTCATTTGAGTGTTGACATGATATAAAAATACACAAATACCGGGATTGGCAATTAATAAATTCTTATATTTTATAAATATTTTAATTATTTTATTTTTGTTATATCTTGATTAGAAAAGTACAATGATGTCTTGTATTTCTATTTTTATTATCAGATATTTTCTGTATATATTTTAAATTATTCCTACATCAAAAGAAAACTTAAATTCTATTATTATATATTTCTTTATTTTGTATTTAAAAAACTTATACTGAATTTGATTACCGAATGTTTAAAAATATTTCAATTTAATTGTTTACTAATTTTTAAATAATATTTTAATTTCTAAACTATCAAATTAAAAGGAAAATATATATACATATAAATACATTTTGAAGGACAATTTCATCATTTCATGTAAATCAGCTACCAACGAGTGAGCAACACGAAACTCAACCAGGGGTTATGCCTTTGACTAAATTTCACGGGGGGTTTTGCTAGTTTATTTATCACAGAGGGATTTTTACTATGTGGAGATTACACAGGGGTATTTTTTGCAGTTTACTCATTACTTTACTAAGCAATATTTTACAATTAAAAATTGCTGGCGAAAAAAAAAAAAAAAAAAGAAAAAAAAAAAGCAAAGAAAGAAAAAAAAACAGTTCTTTTTTAGCTTAATTTGTGTGTCGTCCTAAATAATGTTTGTAAGGGAACATCACGAAAGAAACCTGATTAACTAATGCCCTTTGTTGACCCAGATTCCTTAATCTTGTCCTGGCTCTATATATTTAATAAAGTATTTGGTGGCCATATATTTTCATGTGAATGAACCAACCACTAAATTCCACAAGGCAATATAATGCCCATCGACGATCGATATAATATTGTTGATTCTCTCAGACAGATTCAAAGATCCATTGTCGATTAAAGACAAATTATATTTGTAGGAAAGGACAAGGCCTTTCCGCGTTTAAACAATTCATCACACCATATTAGCTCACCGTATATAAAATTATGGCTATAGCAAATATCGGATTGTACGTGAATAAAGTCGAACTAGCTAGCTAATTAATTCCATATATATTTCCTAACATAGTATGGATTGGGTATGGAGTACATTCCTAGTATGCTGCATTTCTCTTGTGGCGGTGCTTTACCACCGCCGCTACTCCACCACCAGGGCCAATCTACCGCCGGGGCCCAGGGGGTGGCCCGTGTTCGGCAACATGTTCCAACTCGGCTCCATGCCACACAAGACCATCGCGGGCCTCAAGAGCCACTACGGGCCCGTGGTGTGGCTAAGAATCGGGTCCATCAACACCATGGCCCTCCTCACCGCAAGAGCCGCGGCGGAGCTCTTCAAGAACCACGACGCCAGCTTCGCGGAGCGCACGATCACCGACGTGATGACGTCCCACAACTTCCACAAGGCGGCACTTTCGCTCTCCCCCTACGGGCCCTACTGGCGCTCCATGAAGCGGATGATGACCGTCGAGATGCTCGTGCACAAACGAATCGTCGAGACGGAGCCCATCAGGCGGCGGTGCGTATCCAACATGGTCCAATGGATCCAAAACGAATCATCATCGGCTGGCGGGCATGGGGTCCACGTGGCAAGGTTTGTGTTTCTGGCGTCGTTCAATATGTTGGGGAACCTAATGCTGTCGAGGGATCTCGTGAGCCCCGAATCGGAGGAAGGGTCGGAGTTCTATGCGGCGATGATTGATATGATGGAGTGGTCGGGGCACCCGAATATTGGGGATTTGTTTCCATGGATGAAGTGGATGGATCCTCAAGGGTTGAGAAGGAATGCTGAACGTGGGATGGGGAAGATTTTGAAGATTGTGGGAGGGTTTGTGGTAGAAAGGCAATCAATCAATGGTGGAGCGAATAATAAAGACTTTTTGGAGGTTTTACTTCAATATGAAGGCGATGACCAACGTCATATTTCGGATCACGACCTCAATATCATCATTATGGTAACCAAAATCCTTCCTCCAACTATGATTACATACCAATTTCCGATTTCAGCCGGTTCGGATTCGAAATTTGGATCAATATATTTCATTCTCAATTTTGAAACATTTCCAAAATTTCTTTTCTTATTCTTCAAACATTACATTTATGATTCTAATATTATTATGTATTTTATATTATAGTTTTTCAATAAACAAAATACAAATTTCCGAATTTCATTGATTTCGATTAAAACATTTCCCTTTTTAGATTAATATTTTGAATTACAAAAATTTCAATACTTCTGAATGTTTTGAATCAAATTTGAAATATATATGAGATTTCTATTTTCCATCCGATTGTAATAAATTTTGTAGAATATTAGAGATATAGTATCGATAGTATATATATTTTATATTATAGGTTATATTATTAAAAAAAAATCAAAATTTTCATTTCAATAATTCCAAAAATTTGAATTTTAGATTTTCCAAAATGATTCAAAATTAGTTTTTCACTTAGTAAAAAATTCGAATTTATTCGAAATTCTGTTAGCTCAACATATTTCACATTTGGTGATTGCAGGAGGTGTTCTTAGCGGGTTCGGAGACAACGAGCAGCACAACTGAATGGGAGATGGTGGAGCTGTTGAGCCACCCTGAAGCCATGAACAAGGCCAAAGTCGAGTTAGACGAGGTGGTCGGAAAAGGTAACACATTCGAAGAAAGCCACATAGATAAACTTCCCTACTTACAAGCCGTGTTAAAAGAGACCCTACGATTGCATCCCCCAATTCCATTCCTAGTCCCACGACGGGCAATTCACGAAACCGATTTCATGGGGTATCGGATTCCCAAAGACACTCAGCTTTTCGTGAACGCATGGGCAATAGGGAGGGATCCAGAATGCTGGGACGACCCTTTATCGTTCAAACCCGAGAGATTTTTGGGCTCGAAGATCGACTTCAAAGGACATCATTTCGAGCTTATTCCGTTTGGTGCTGGTCGGAGGATTTGCGCCGGAATTCCGCTTGCTCACCGGATGTTACACCTTGTGTTGGGGACACTGGTGCATGAATTTGATTGGCGGGTTGATGACATTGAGAGGAAGGGGATGATCGATACGAGGGAGAGGATTGGAGTGACGGTTAGGAAATTGGTGCCTTTGAAAGCGATACCTCGAAGGTGTTCGATGTAATGTAACGCGCCAACCGAGTGCACGATGATGGATCATACAATCGATTATATTTCAGCGGATTTTTTGGCATGAATCTTAAGTTATGTTTTCTAAAACTATCCTCGCGTGCGTCGTAGGAGATATATTTCATGCCTTTAAAGGAAATGTTGGTTTTATTTCGTGCAAAGATATATATATATATATATATATATATATATATATATATATATTTGTGTCATATTCAATTTTTTGTTATTGTTTCTCTAATTAAGTGGTGTAACAGTTTGTAAAAATAGAATTAAAATGTCTATTCTGAGTTCAAAGACAACACAACCATTTTTTTATGTTTGTTGTTTGCTGTTTATTGTTATTGTTGTGCACAATTAAAATCTCTCGACTGTGCATCCAAACTTCTTGGTTGCTGCAAATCTCTCGAGCACCGTATCACTACCACTCAAACACTAGCCACCACCTCTCACTCCACTTCTTACATTTTACTCCCCATCAAAAAAAGATTCATCGTATTCGTGGACAAGGATAGGTTTTGATCAATCCCGGTGGGTATAACTCCTCGTCGGACTGTTGGATCTGGCACTACTTCCCCTACGATTTGTTCACAGTCCGAATGTGTTATCATAACAACTTAACTCGCTTGCACTCTACATCTAGGGACTGGTCTGGTGGTGCGGAGTCATCAAGCGGCGAATCGGCCAGGAATCAGAAACGGATATGGTCGCTCTCTCTTCCTCCAAAACTCCACAATTTCATTTGGCAAGCGTGCTAAAAAATCTTACCAACAGGCGCGGAACTATCATCATAAGGAAAGCCTCATGCACGTGGTCCATGCTTCCAAAGGTATGTACATGATTTGGAACTCCCATTTATTCAATCATTTTGAATGTGGATATTTTGTGTGGGTTTGGGACTGGATTGAATGGTTGGAACGCAACCTGGACACGGATAAATTCCTTTTAGTATTGGTCATAGCGTGGAAGGTGTGGGGAAGTTAGGATTAAAGTGGATGAGCTATGTAATTACTTTCAAACAATGACTCACACAATCATATATATGAGGAGTCAAACTCAAGCATCGACGAACAGCCACCTCTAGAGGGACGATTCAAAATCAATTTCGACGTTGCCTTCCCCGTTGGAGGGAGCTACTATTTGGTTTCCATGGTAGTGCGGGACTCGACTGGTACACAGCTGTTGGTGGGCTGTCAATCAGTTTCATGGACATCCCACGGCGACTTAAGGGGAGGCTCACACCGTCACACGGCTATTTGTGGCTCTTTCAATAGCTCGAGGTCAAGGCTTCATGAATTCAATCATTGTGTAGGGAAATAACTTGCCGGTAATCAATGATCTTAAAGCTGGGGATCTTTCATCATCGACGCACGGTACTTATATCGAGGAGTCCGTATTGCTAGGTAGTTTATTTGAGTCATGTGAATTCTCTTTTGTAAAGTGCTATGGTAATCAATTAAAGCATAGTCTTGCGACTAAATTTGGTTCATCTTGTAATGAGGGCTCCCCTATCTCATGTTTTGGCGTATGTTCGCCTAATAAAATTCATCTTCCTTTAAAAAAAAAATAAAAAAAAATTACCGTTTCTACTCACTCATCCAAAAGTGCAGTTAACCATGTGTCTATTTTGTTTGTTGTTTATTCTTTGCTGACTTTGCAATATTAAAATATCTTCATTGTGTGTCTCCTCCACTCCAATTTCACGGCTACAAATTAGTCTAGCAACAGAATCACCACCACTCAGACACTCATCGATCATCAACTCATGATCCTCTTCACCATCCTACTTCTACGCGCGCCGGAAAAAAAAAAAAGAAAAAATCACCATTTGTCGCCACAACCACCATCTTCAGCCGTAATCCCATACCATGAAAGTTCCGTCTTTAATCAAGACTAGCATTTTACCCCCGTGCGATGCACGGGATAATATTTCAAATGAAAACGATGAGTAGTTTAATACATGATAATAACAATTATAATGTAATTTAGTGATATCGATTACAACATCAACATTTATACAAATTTAGTAATACAAACTCATTAAAAAAAACTATAAAAACTTAATCGTCATAATATGAAATTGATTATTAAATAAATTAATAAATTTTTTTGTAGAAAAAATAGGGTGGAAAATAGGAGATAAAATAAAATAATAATAATAATAATAATAATAATAATAATAATAATAATAATAATAATAATAATAATAATAATAATAATAATAATAATAATAATAATAATAATAATAATAATAATAATAATAATAATAATAATAATAATAATAATAATAATAATAATAATAATAATAATAATAATAATAATAATAATAATAATAATAATAATAATAATAATAATAATAATAATCGATGTAGTGGATTATGATTGTACTAGCGGAGATTTGGTGTAAACGTAATTAGAAAATGACTGCAAAATAGGAGATATAAAAATATATATGTATACACATAAATTAATTTATTTTTACAAATATGCATGACATTAGGGTTTCTTAGGTTACCCTAACGTTTATTTCTTCTATATATAAGATGTCTGAGAAAAAGTGAGAGAGATGGTTATTTAGAAGCTAGAGAGAGAGAAAGTGTTACGTTGGATTTGTTCCTTGATTACCCATAAAAAATATTTTCATATAAATATTAATTAATGGTATTTATATTTATATACTATTAATTTAATTTAAATTATATTAATTTTATTATGATACTTATATTTATCTAACAAAATTGATCACCGTATATAAGTTCCAAATAAGGGGTGTTTAGTCAATTATCCCTTTTTTCCAAAAAAAAAAAAAAAGTCAATTATGCCTATAATAAATTCTAATATTTTAAAAAGAAACTATAATGAGTCTAACTACACCGGACATATTTTTATATGGGGTATTTACAAATAAGCCCATCAATGGATATTTATACATAAAGAGATGTAGACAAAAAACTCATTTACCAATAAGTCCACACATGGTCCAGATTTTTGTAAAGGACTAAAATAATCCCTCATACTTTAATATGCTCCAATTTCATCCTTAACTTTATTTAACCTCAATTTGACCCCAAATTTCACAAATTATTCAATTTTGACCCAAAACTTTTTTTTTTCAAAAACTTTTTTTCCCGCCGGATTCCGGCGTTGACTTTTCAATTTTTTTTTCTCTTCCAGATTTTTTCGCCGGTCTCCAGCGTTGACTTTTTTCGATTTTTTTTCTTCTTCTTTGCTTTCTTTCTGTAACCTTTTTTTTTCGTTTAAACAACAATATTGCTGTGATTGACAGTAATATTAACTATATTACTGTTAAACACAGTAAAATTAAACTAAACTACAGTTTAACACAGTAATATTGTTATATTAATCTCTAGCACAATAATATTAACACAACAAAACTCATTATTATTGTGTAATAGAGTAATATTACTATGTTGACCGTTCAACAAATGTAAACATAATAAAAAACCAAAAGAATTAATATTACTGCGACTGACAGTAATATTACTATAACAACAGTAATATTACAATAATAGACAGTGATATTATTACGTTACTCCGTGAATAACTCAAACAAACAAAAAATCCAAACAAAATAATAATATTGATGTGGTTGACAGCAATATTACTATAACAACAGTAATATTAACGTCAACCACAATAATATTAATTTGTTTACAGTAATATTACAATAATATACAGTAATATTATTACGTTACTCCGTGAATAACTCAAACAAAACAAAAAACCCAAAAAAATAATAATATTGATGTTGTTGACAGTATTATTGTGTTTACAGTTATTTTACTGTTAACGACAGTAATATAATTACGTTGACTTGTCAACAAATCAAACAAAATAAAAAAAGAACAACAAAAAATAAAAAAATAATAATATTACATTAATTTACTGTCAACGACAGCACAATTACATAAATGTATTGTCAACGGCAGTACAATTACGTTAATTAACTGTCATTGACAGTATAATTACGTTAATTTACTGTCAGTGACAGCACAATTACGGTCAACGTTTAGCGGCGGACGTAGAAAAAATAAAAAAACAAACCAAACAAAAAAAAACTTAAAAAAACACTAAAAAAAAATCAACGCCGGAGACCGCCGGAAACCGGCGAAAAAATCCGGAAGAAAAGAAAAGAAAAAAAAAAAAAAAAAAAAAAAAAAAAAGTCAACGCCGGAAACCGGCGAAAAAATCCGAAAGAGAAGAAAAACAAAAAAACAAAAAAAAAAAAGTCAACGCCGGAGAACGACGGCAAAAAAAAAGTTTTGGGTCAAAATTGAATAATTCATGAAATTTGAGGTCAAATTGAGATTAAATTAAGTTAAGGATGAAATTGGAGCATATTAAAGTATGCTCCCAAAAAAAAGTCAAAATTGAATTTTTGTGGTCAAAATTGGATTTTTGTGGACAAAATTCATTAAATTGGGGTTAGAATTAAGAATTGGGTATAAAGGGTTGAGGGTAATATTGGCACATACATGAATGTTTCCTTTATTTATAATAAATATTAAAGGGATGGGCTTATTGGTGAAAGAGATATAGCCCCTAAAGCTAGAATAATAAAGATGCTTGGTTGCCGGTTGGGGACTTATGCACAAAAACCCTTTTTCAAATTATCGCTAAATTTTAAAACATGGGAAATGATAAATTAGAAAGTTTTGAAGAAAATAGGGTTTTTTTTTCCCTCTTTTAAAGCGTGAAAAATAGCAAAGAAAAGATTTGGACTCTCCAACATAGCCCCGCCCGTAAGATAACAATATGCTTATATATTTAATTTATTTTTCACTAAGTAAAATAAATAAGATTTAATGTATATGTATTATTGGTGTATTTTTTGGAAAACAAATCCAAATTTTTGGAAATTAAATCGAATCAAAAATTGGAAATTTCAAATATTTTTATATAAATCCAACTTCAATCCAAATAATTCCAATTCTTGGGTAATTTCACCATCTAAAACTTCATCAATTTCATAAATTAATAAGTTATCAATTAATGTATAAATTGAAGGCGAGGCCCAAGCGGTCCATCAGGCGATTTCTAACAGCCCAAGTGATGCAATGGGTAGATATTATTATTGAGGGTGGTCGTCTTCCGGTTATTGACGCTTTGAATAGGAAGGATGGCTCACTTCTGTCGTATGGTGCTATTCTAGAGGATTGTTTTCCCCGTTTAAGTTCCTTTTCTTCCTGTCTATTTTCGTTTGTTAAACGTGAGGGTAACTGTCTCGCGCATGAATTAGCTTCTTCTTATGTTTTGGATTCTTTGGAGGGTGTTTCCCTTCCACCTTTCTTGGCTTCGATAGCCTAATGAATACTCCTGGTTTTCTTAAAAAAAAAACAAATACATATAATTTAATAGCTCACTAAATTAATTTATAAATGTTTAGCTGAATATATATTAGAGATTATTTTAGGGACCTGTTGAGTGTAGATTTTACGCTCAATACGTTTACTTTACGTGTATCTTTTGTTTAGATTTAATTATATTTGTGCTTTAATTGATTGATTTTGTGTTTTATAGGTGAAAACGAGAATTATGTGTCCATAAAGGAAAAAAGATCAAAAAGAAAGGAAAAAGTTGCAAATAAGAAAATAAATCAACTTGGAAGAAGGAATCTCGCCACAGCTTTGGCAGCGTCCACCATTTCGAGCATATCTCTCTCATACAAACTCCAAATCAGCTGATTTTAGCGGCATTGGAAAGATAATTTCAAGGGCTACAATTCTTATTCACGCAACATGCCAAAATTCGGACTCCAACATGGCGAAAATCGAAGAACAAATCCTGATAGGGGAAAGTGGCGGAAATTGATTCCTATTAGGTTTCCACTACTTCCTTATCAAGAAAAGCCTATGAAAGCAACAAGTCTCCACACCATAAGGACGAAAATTTTACACCACAATACGCGAGGAATGAAGATCAACGAAGACTCAAGCATAGTTTTTCTTATTTAATTTATTTCTTTTATTTTCTTTATCATAAGAATCACGAGTAGCTAAGTCTTTAGTTTCTAGGATTTTATTTGGAACCCTATGTGGGATTTATGAACCCTTTTCTATGATTTCATGCAAGTTTTAATTCCGAATTATTTCTTATACTTGTTTTATTAAGTGCATGAACTTGATCACCTTATGTACTTTTATGTTATTGTTAATCGCATGAACCGGAAGATCGGGTTAATAATTAGAACTGTGGTAGAAGAGCCTCTGTGGTATTAACATAGGAATATAGTTAATCTCTTAGGTAGCCATTATTGAGATTTGTGCTTAATGTTGTGTTCTAGAATTAATTGCATAGGAATATAGTAATTGAATCTATAGTATTAGAATCGTAATACACGCGGAATCGGGTTATGATTATTTTAGCATCTCAGGTTAATAATCTGGGTTAATTGCTTGCATAATTGAAGGAATTGGGGGAGTAATAATCACATAGGGGGAAGAATAAAATCCTAGGCTCGTTTTCTCTGATTAAATCTTCGTTTTAAATTGCTTTCTCGTTTTTGCTTGCCTTTTAATTTAGTTTGATTTAGTTAATTCTCTCTATAGTCGACTGTGTTGGGTGTGCTTGATAATAATTGCTAGAATTTAGCGTCTAGGATTAAGTAATTAAATATTCCCTGTGGGTTCGATATCCGGACTGAATTGTCCACTTTATGACTTGTACGATACGTGCACTTGCGTGTAGGTATTACAATCAACAGGACCCCTCAATGGAAAATATTTAGATCTAACCACCAAGCAGGGATATTACATCCTGGTGCATGCCCCCTCCATTTTGATATTAATTTGAGATACCCCTAGCCACTTTGAAGTACATAAAATGTCCTTTTAAAATCAGTTTTAAATCCTAACCAACTCACAGCCGTCTCTCTCTTCCTCTATCAATTCGCAGATCCAAATCCCGCCTAGGTCTCCAACCGCCGATGTTACTTCTCGGACTCATAATTCTCTCTCTCCGGTGGTCGGAATTCGACGGTTTAACTACCGTTAGATTCCTCTCGCCGACATCTTTCTTTTGGTGATGATTTCATACAGTTTGGATATCTGGTTTTGTTTCTGCAATCGTTTTACAGTCGACGCGTATTTCGACGACGGTGGGTTCTGCCGAAGGTGTAATTTGTGTTCCGACAGTCGGGATTTGACGGGCTACCCACCGTTGGATTTCTCTCGTCTAGAACTTTATTTTCATGGCAGTTTCGTTCAATTTTTTACTGTGAAATTTATTTCTATAATTTTTTCTATTGCGAGTGCAGAACCTGGGGTGGTTAGCGGCGGCTAGGGTTTTAGTAGAAGGCACTTGGGGTGAGGAGTCATTGGCTGTTTGATCTAAAATTTGTAGCATTTCGCAGTTATGACTCTCTCTCTCTCTCTCTCTCTCTCTCTCTCTCTCTCTCTCTCTCTCTCTCTCTCTCTCTCTCTCTCTCTCTCTCTCTCTCTCTCTCTCTCTCTCTCTCTCTCTCTCTCTCTCTCTTAGTGTTTGTCGATTTTTTAGTGTTTTGATGTTTGTTCAATTTTTGTTAATTTGCACTAAAATATCTTTTTTGTTTTGATTTTGCAATTGTAGATTAATGGAAGCCATTGATCATCTCCTTGAAGGTGTAAAAAAATTTGGTTGAAGTCGGAGATGAATTTGATAATTTTGGCATCTGCTTCAAGTTAAAGTGTTTCTACGGACTGTGTACATTACTATACATTATTAGTAACATATAGTAACATGTATTAACATATGCATGTAATTGTGTATTTCGACTTGTATTTGTTGGTTATGAGTTGATTTATAATATAAATATTTAAATTGTGATTTTTTATTGTTGGTTATGATTTTTTTTGTATAAGCGTTGATATTTGTGTTTATACGTAATTGATCGACTAAAAAAATGGGCTAAAAAGAAAGAACATTACTACGAATGACTATAGTTCTTCAGGGGCATCCTAATAATGATTTCCGCTCGAGTTTATCCCTAATTTATTAGGCACCTATGGGGTATATAAAATACTTCCTCCGTCCCTTTTTATATGTCGTGTTTGGTGGTTACGCGTAGATTAAGATAGTCAATAAATATGTATAGATTATACCAAAAATAGCATTGTAAATACTAAAATACCCTTGTCATTAATTATTTTTTAATTAACTAATTAAGAGTGTTAAGGGGCAAAATTGATAAAAATGCAATTAATACCTTATTGGAACTCTAAAATGACAAATAATTTGGGAAAAAAAAAAAATACCCCAAAAAGACATATAATAAGGGACATGTGAAGTAAGCCCTATGTATTAATACAGTTAAACCTATATAAACTAATAGTGTTGTGACCATTAAAATCCTATTAATTTAGTGAAATATTAATTTATCGATAAATTAATAATTAATAATTTAACTTATTAATTTATGAAATTATTGTTATTATTATTTTCAATAATACACTTTTTAATTTATTTCGTATATATTATTCATTGTACCATTAGTTCAATGCATTATATAGTATGTTTCTCGAATGGAAGCACTTAAAGCAACAATGGTATTAAACAATTTTCTGTTGAATGATGAGAAAATTATACCAAAAGTTCTAACCATGTTAGGAAAAGTGAGGGATGAGATTGAACTTCAACTAGAAATAAGCGTCAAATCAATTATATTATATATTATTAAGCCTTCATAGATCTATAAAATGTGTATTGTACTATGTAATTTAAGAATTTTTTTATGAATTATTAATTAATATATTATATGGGGTTTCTTAAAAAAAAGTGTATTATCTTGTAAATTAAAAGAATTTTTTTTTATTTAAGCGATGTTACTAATTTATCGAAGGTTAATTTATGGAAATTCTAGTGTATGTATATAAATAAGAGGGGAATTTGTTTTTCTTAACGGTGTTTGTAATTTATCCTAAAGATTTGAGAGGAGATTTGCGTGATGTTTGTCTGATAGTAGACAAGTAATCCCACATTCGGTCGTACTAGTTTCATTTCATACCAAGAAATAGGAAAAATCCGTAAGTTGATGTCACAAATCCTCTAGATTTGCTCTTCTTTCCTTGCCTCTTCAGTTGACTCTATGACTCACTCTCTCTCTCTCTCTCTTCTCTCTCATCTTAATAAATAAATCGTCATTTTTTCCTCCGGAATTCCTCTTTACTTTGCACTTTCTTTTTTTTTTCGGTCACCACTGCTATAAATGCAGTAGTATTCTGTTTTGCTTTCCCTTTACTATTCACACTCTCTCTCTCTCTTCTTTCTCTCTCTATTCTTTCTGTATCAGATTTCCTCCATTGCAAACCAAGCATTCTCTCCATTTTCCTTTCTTCCATTTTCATATAACCCTCTACCTACTATTTCACCCAACTCTAATTCTCTCCACCATTTTATTAAAATAAAGAACAACTCTTCACCCTTTAAAATTTTAGATTTTTGTCTGGCATTGTTCGAGAATTTTTTTTTATTTTTTTTGCATTATTAAATTGATTTGTGGAAATTCTGTGTGGCCCACCAACTGCAGACCATACATACCCTTGTGCTTCAAAACTACTCATTCATCCTCCAGCCAGCTGCTTAACTTTCTTTTGGGCTCTCTTTCTCTCTCTTTATTTCCTTTTTTCCCACTTATTTCTTTTGGTGGGTTTTTTGTTTTTTCATTTCTGCATTCGCGTATCTATCTATCTATGCCCTTTCTTTGCTTCTTTCGATTCTCCACGAACAAGATCAACCGGGTTTATTTCAGATCACCGTCATATGTGAGTCCTTTCTCTCTCTAATATTTCTATTTTTATTTTTTATTTTTTTTGCTGTACCAAATCTGTTTCTTTCTTTATGCTTTGATGAGAAGTCATGGGTTTTCCCCAGAAGATTTAGATTTGGAATTGGGTTAATGTATCTAGCTGTGTGTGTATATCAGTGTTCATTGTTTTCCTAATAGGGTTTTTGAAATGACATCACTTGTGTTGTGTGATGATTTTTTGAGATTTACACGGTTTCTGGTTAAGAGGGGTTTTTGTTGATTTGCTTAAATGCCTTGACGAAATGCGCTTACAATGAAGTAGTAATCGTTTATCGCGGAAAGTATAGAAATAAGTCCCGTTGTTTTCATTTGCCAATTTTACTTTGGAACTTAATTATAATGTGATGTGTTTTTGGAATCCAGGATTTAATGGACTAATCGTTGTTCAGATATACATCTATCTACCATCGAAATTGCATAAAGAATGTCTTCTGGAAGTTTAAACACCGAGCTATCGAAGAAATACGGACCTCTAAAACTATGGGTTCTTATAGGCATATGTGTGGGTGCATTTATAGTTCTAATTCTCGGGATATTATCACTATGGGCAATGTTCCAACGAAAATCTCGAAGGACCTTAGACAAGTACTCTCATAGCCAAATCCCTAATGTTTCGAAAGATATCAGAGTAGACAGAGTTGGGAATCAAGAAAGTTTATTCTTAACAATTAATAACGCTAAATCGAGCGAAAAGACACCAGAGAAGATGCTAGTTCATTTAGGCAGGAGCCAATCGAGCGATACCGATAATATCAGCCAGTGCAGTTCAATGTACCACCACGAGAGGGCGTGTAGCTCTCATTCGGGTGAGGAAGGGAGTTCGGGTAATGCAAGAAAACAAGCTTCTTTGTCTTATGGTGCGTCTCCTTTGATCGGTTTGCCTGAAATGTCTCATCTCGGGTGGGGCCACTGGTTCACCCTTAGAGATCTGCAAATTGCGACCAATCGTTTTTCGGCTGATCATGTTATTGGAGAAGGTGGTTATGGGGTTGTTTATAAGGGCAGATTGGTCAATGGGACTGAAGTAGCGGTTAAGAAACTTCTTAATAATCTGTGAGTAACAACCCTTTCAATATTTTTTTTCAATGTGTACAAATTTGTATTTTTTTCCGTTACTGTTTATGGTTGAACGATAAATTGGATTTGTAGTGGACAGGCGGAGAAAGAATTTAGGGTTGAAGTAGATGCCATTGGTCATGTTCGACATAAGAACCTAGTGCGTCTTCTCGGGTATTGCATAGAAGGAGTTCACAGGTTAGGTTCTTGTTATATTAGTTTTGAAGCTCTCGTTATATTATTTTTATCGATTTTCTTGATGTTTTTTGTTGTTGTACTTTTAATTGTATTTCCAGGATGTTGGTTTACGAGTATGTAAACAATGGGAATCTTGAACAGTGGCTACATGGGGCAATGAGGCAACACGGTACCTTAACATGGGAAGCCCGTATGAAGGTTCTACTTGGTACTGCTAAAGCGTAAGTCGATTTTTTCAACTTTGAAAGTTTGCCACTTGAAAAAAAATTGATCCTTTTTTATTTCTTAACAGCATCCGCCAAAATAAAACGGTATTATAATCATTCTTTATTGCAGACTTTCATATTTGCACGAAGCTATAGAACCAAAAGTTGTGCACCGCGATATAAAATCAAGTAACATCTTGATTGACAATGAGTTCAACGCGAAAATTTCCGACTTCGGTTTGGCTAAGCTATTGGAATCTGGAGAAAGCCACATAACAACTAGAGTGATGGGAACATTCGGGTATATGTATTTTTATTTTTATTTAATATCTACCTATTTTTTGGTTTTCTCGGAATAATTAGAGGCCTTTGTAAATTTCAGTTATGTGGCTCCAGAATACGCAAACACTGGTTTGTTAAACGAAAAGAGCGACATCTATAGCTTCGGTGTGCTACTATTGGAAGCTGTTACTGGGCGGGACCCAGTGGACTACGGACGTCCAGCCGACGAGGTAGGTACTCTGAATCAATTCGTTTATATAAAAGGTGGTGAAATTGTTGTACAGGGGACTAATTGTGTGTGGTGGCGGCACAGGTAAATCTAGTGGAGTGGTTAAAAATGATGGTAGGGAGTAGGAGAGCAGAGGAAGTAGTGGACCCCACACTTGAAGTAAGGCCGAATACACGTGCATTGAAGAGAGCACTTCTTGTTGCACTTAGGTGCGTTGATCCCGATTCGGAGAAACGCCCCAAGATGAGTCAGGTTGTTCGAATGCTCGAAACTGATGAGTTTCCTAATCGCGAGGTTTGTCATATTCTCTCTCTAATAGTTGTTTGCCTAAAAACAAGCTTTGTTCTAGTTAATTTATTATTTAACGGAGTTCTTTTGAAACTAAGATAAGAGTTGGAATGAAATTGAGCATGTTATTGTTAAATCAATTATTAAATATAAAAATTGTGTGAAGAACTTCTATGAAGTAACACTACTACTAAGGCAGTGTTTGGAAGCCCTATTGAGCTTATTTTTATCTCGTTTCTTGGGGAAAGATGATTTAGGGAAAGAATTCTAGAGTGAAAGTAATGTTTATTAGTATTTAACAAAAGAATAATTACACTGTAGCAGCACTTAGATTATGTTTAAATCATGTCTAAAGCTGTTGGAAAAAAAATATTTTGGAAGATATGAGTCGAAAACGACCAAGAACTAGGCGAAGTCATTTAAAGTGATTTTTAAATGTCTCAGGCATCCGATTTATTTATTTAATTAGTATATTATTTTGTTGGTGCAGGATCGTCGGAATAGAAAAAGCAGGACGGCGAGTTTGGAAATCGAGTCGGCTAAGGATATTAGTGGTCCGTCTGAGAAGGAAAGCGGTGTAGATCAATCTTCTGAGACAACGGATAGAAACTGACACAACACACATCACTCTTTCCCCTGAATTATTGCTTCTCTCTCTAATTTTTTACATTTTTCGAAGTTCGTTTTTTCATGGAAAAGATTCCTCCGTGAAAAAAAAAAACCAAAATGATGGGTGAAATCGAGGGGGGAAAAAAAGAAACATGTCCTTGTACAGAAGATCAAAGGGGCCATCGTTCGTAGCATTACAATCATCTCTCTCTATCTTTCGTCGTTTCGTGTTTTTTGTTTTGTGGGTATTTTAACTGTTTTTACCTTTTCACTATTGTTATAAATTATTGGTCAGAAACTTTGTATTATTAACTAGTGAATGTTACATATATGTATGATTGATTGTTGATCAGCCAATAGTCCTGGAAATAAAGCGAGGTCCTGATAATCAATCAGTCACATGTTTGTTGATAAAAAGTTAGTCCGTTTGCAGCAGAATAAATGTGGGGTCAGGGAGCCTCTGTGGGGAATATTATCAAACACCATCACTACTACTGTGCATTGGCATCATCCTTTTAAATCTGGGTGTGTTTCTCAGAGGAAACATGGGCAAACACAGTATATTATACCCTACAACCTTTGAATTATGTGTCTCATTAATTTCCTGACTTCTTTTTTCTTTCTCTATTATGTTCACCTGTCAATAATCAATGCCCAATAATGGTATTTTGGTTTCTCCTTATGGCCGTATGTACTATATGTTGGGGTTTTAATATGCGCAAGTGTGCTGTTAAGAAAAAAACACTAAGAATTGATGTAGATATTTTTACTAAGTGAAGAACAATGGACATTATTTATGAATAAGAGGTTTTTAGTGCTGGAAATTCTTAGTTTTTAGTTGTTATTGCATATAAAAATCTGATCTTGGTTACAATTTATAGGGTAGGAATGGATACAAATAGACACTCTATTCCAAGTCTCAAGATCTTTAGAAATGTAAAAGTCTTAACAAATTACAAGAAAGCTTCTTGACTTCTACAAGTCAAGTCTTCATCTTGGAATGATGTTCTAACTTCTTTATTGAAAATATGAATTTTTATTTTCAACACCCCCTCTTCATTCATAACTTTTTTGATTCTGTTTTGGTTTCGAATTTCGGGTTTTCTGGTTTTTGGGTTTCGGGCTTCGGATTTTTGGGGTTTCGGGTTTCGGACATAGTAAAGGGGATTTAATGCGCTTTGTATAGGTTGGGTTATTGGATACGGGATCCTCGTAGTAGGATGGACCAATATCTAACAACTTCTTGAACTTTTTAAACTTCTCGATTATCACGGCTTTGGAAAGAAAATCAGCAGCTTGATCATTGGTATTAAGAAACCCCATTGAAATTTCTCCTTCGTTAACAATATCACGATAAAGTGGTGACGTAGCTCGATATGCTTGGACCTTGCATGAAAGATCATTGCAATTGTACACATGTTACCACAAAAGATAGTCGCATCTTGCACTTGTTTTTCTTGCAAATCCGAAAGAATTCTCCTAAGACAAACGGCTTTCACAAGCGGCATCCGTTGATGCAATATGCTCGGCTTCGCTTGAAGATAAAGCAACTGTCTTTTGCTTCTTAGAACTCCATGCAATCACCTTCGAACCAAGAGAGAAAACATAGCCCGAAGTGTTTTTACGATATCAAACGAACCTACCCAATCTCTATCCGTGAAACCGTTCAAGGCAATATTTTCTTCCTTTTCACACTTCAACCCTAGCTTCTTTGTTCCTTGAAGGTATTGAAGGATCCTCTTTGCCGCTGCAAAATGAAGCTTGCTTGGCTCACTCATAAACCGCGAAACATAGATAACGGAGTGCACTATATCGGGTCTTGTGTTTGTGAGATAGATAACCGAACCAACAAGACTTCTATATATTTTTTAATCCATTTTTAAACGCCATCTTCTTGTTGCAACTTCTCATTTACCGCAAAAGGTTTGCCACGGGTTTGCAATTTCCCATGTTGAATTTTTCTAACAAATCATCAACTTATTTTTCTTGAGAGATAAAAATCTCCCCCTCGGATTGTTTTACTTCAATTCCAAGAAAATACTTCATGAGTCTCAAATCAGACATCTCAAATTCTTGCATCATATTTTTCTTGAATTCATTAGTACCAAGATAAATAAGATCATCAACGTAAAGAGAAATGATCAAAAAATCTTGAGTAATTTCCTTTTTAACATAGAGTGAGGCCTCACTTGGACTTTTTAGAAATCCATTCTTGCAAAAATATCCATCGATTTTGCTATCCCAAGCTCGTGGTGCTTGTTTTAATCCGTAGAGAGATTTCTTCAAATGATATACTTTTTCCTCCTTTTCGGAAACTTCAAAGCCTTGAGGTTGATGAACATAGACTATTTCTTCAAGCTCTCCATTAAGGAATGCGGATTTGTTAACACCACGATGAAGTTTGTTAACACCATTGATCAAGCTGCTGCATTTGCTTTTGAGTTCGGATTCCGAATCTACTCCAAGAAAGGTACGATCATTGCAAGATATTTATGAGCATTGTGATATTTCTTTCTTTGGTTGTGAATCTCAGAATTATGAAGAAGCAACAAAAGAAGAATTTGGAGAAAAGCCATGGAAGCCGAAAATGAAATAATTGAAAAAAATAAAACTTGGGAGCTTGTGGATTTGCCACAAGGCAAAGATGTGATCGGCTAAAAGCGGGTGTTGAAAAACAAACTCAATGAAGAAGGTTCTATCCAAAAACATAAGACGAGATTAGTTGCAAAAGGCTATTCGCAGCAGCCCGGGATAGACTTCAATGAGATTTTGCACCGGTAGCACGAATATAGACAATTCGGTGTATTCTTGCAAGCTCAGTTGGGGTTGAATGTCTACCAATTGCAATCGGATCTCAAAGAAAGCAATATCATAATGCTTATAAATACCTTTCAATGATCGTACCTTTCTTGGTGGAGATTCGGAATTCGAACTCGAATAACTTGAGGGACTTCTTTGAGGTGTTCATTGAGGACTTGTTAATGGAGTTTCATTTTTATTTTGTTGTTGCCCTTCTGGTACAAAAGGTGACTCCAAAGAAACATTTGACATCAAGTTTGGTGAAGAATTTTCCTCCTTATTTCATTTGGCCATTTTGTAAAAAACACATCTCTAAAGACGATGAGTTTTGTAGTTTTCGGGTTATAAAGTCAATAACCCTTTAACTCATCGCTGTAGCCAACAAGAATTAATTTTTTGCCTTTTTCATCGTATTTATCTCGATTTGGAGCTGAGATATGAGAGTAGACAATGCAGCCAAAAACTCTTAAGTGATCCACCATTGGCTTCTTTTCATTCCAAGCTTCGTATTGTGTTTTATCTAGAACCGCCTTTGTCGGGGACCGGTTGAGTATGCAGATAGCCGTGTGAACAGCTTCAGCCAAAAATTGTTTATGTAAGTTTTTTCCTTGAAGCATACTCCTCGCCATCTCGACAATGTTCTATTCTTCCATTCGGCTACACCGTTTTGTTGTGGACTTCTACAAACGGTGAGTTGTCTTTGAATCCGTTTTTCTTGCAATACTCCATGAATGGTGTGTAGAGAAACTCACCACCACGACCCGTCCGTAACGACTTGATTTTCAATCCACTTTGATTTTCAACAAGAGCTTTGAATTGTAGAAAAATGGAACATGCTTCCGATTTTTCAATCAAAAAATATATCCACATCATTCTTGAAAAATCATCGACAAAAATAATGAAGTATCTTTTGTTACCGAGAGATGGAGTCTTCGTAGGACCACAAATGTCTGAATGCACTAATTCGAGTGGACATCTGGCTCTCCAAGAAGTTTTAGGAAAAGGTAGCCTATGCATTTTGTCGAAATTGCACCCTTCAAATACGTGCTCCTTTCTTTCAATTGATGGTAGGCCGACAACCATGATCTTTTGCTTCAATAGTTGCAGCCCCTTGTTGCGCAAATGACCATATCTCAAATGCCAGAAATGAAATTCATCAATACTTTCTCCTTTGAAGGCCATTTCCCTTTCCAATGACATTACAAAGGGAATAACCTTGTTTGATGTCATTTGAATTGTCATCACATGAGTTTTGGTTTACTTATCAAATATGCTGCACTCATTATCGTCAAAAAGTAACCGATATCCTTTTTGCATGAGTTGGCCGACGCTCAATAAATTGTTGAGTGATGTTCGAAACGAAAAGAACATCTTTAATGAGCTTTTGGTTGCCTTCCTTTTTGTTGACATCAATTATGCCTTTTTCTTTTACTTCAAGAATGCCTCCGTCTCCAAATTTCATTTTAGAGTAGTGATTAGTATTTATTTCCACAAAGATACTCGGATCACCACACACATGTGGTTGCTACATGCGCTATCGACATACCACACATTCTCAAACTCTTTTTGCTCATTTATGCAAGAAAAGAGTTGGTCTTCTTCATGCTTGGAGAAATTGGTTTCGACTTTGTCGCTTTTATTTTTTCTTGGATATACTTACAGTTCTTGCATTTAAAGAAACAATCTTTAGTTTCACAGTTCGATTTTTGCAAATACGGCAACCCGAAAAGAATTTTCAGATTGTTGATGTTTTCCTCCTATTTATAACCTATCACATTGCAACCGGGAGGTAATTCAACTAATTTCCATGTCCCGTTAGTAATTAGAGAATCCATTTCATTATTAATGGCTTCTCTCCATAGATCAGAATCATGCGATGATAGAGCTTCATTAATGGTCATAGGATCATTTTCTACGTTATAAACTAAATAATCAGGACCAAAGTCTCTCTCAATTCTAGATCTCTTACTTCTTCTAGGTTCAATTTCAACACTAGGTTCTTTTAAGTTCTCACTGGTGATAGTGATTCTAGATGAACTAGGTTCTTCTATAGATTTATTATTACCCCCACTATTTCTCAATTTATAGGGAAAGTTATCTTCATGAAATATGACATCTAAAGATTCAATCACAACATTATTTTCTAAGTCAAGAAATCTATACACTGTACTAGAATCAAGAAATCCATAACCAAGAAAAACACATTTATAAGCTTTAATTCCTAATTTAGGAATTTTAGGATCAGAAATTCTAACATAAGCAAGACAACCCCAAATTTTAAAATAACTCACATTTGGTTTTCGGGTTTGTCATAATTCAAAAGGAGTAATTAAATCATGTTTTCTAGGTACTCGATTTAAAACATAATTAGCAGTTAAAACAGCTTCACCCCACAAATAATTAGGAGCATTTGAACTAGCCAACATAGCATTAGTCAAATTAATCAAAGATCTATTTTTTCTTTCAACTACTCCATTTGATTGAGGGGAATAAGGAGCGGTGACTGGATATACGATCCCTAAAGATTCAATATGAGATCTAAGTCCAAGTGACTCATACTCTTTACCTTTATCATTTAAAAAACATTTGATTTTTCTTTCAAAACGTTTTTCCACTTCTTTAATAAACACTTGATATTTGAAAAATGATCAATAAAAGTAATAAACTATCTTTTTCCACCTCGAGTCAAAATACCTTCAAATTCACAAATATCAGAATGAAATAATTCTAATAATTCATAGTGCCTTTCAACTTTAACATGAGGTTGTTTAGTTATTTTAGTCATACTACAATATTCACATTTTTCAAATTCATTGTGTAGGTTAAGTATAAGGCCTACTTTACTCATGTTTTTCATATATTTACTATTAAGATGACAAAGGCATGCATGCCACATATTAACACACATCAACATAAGTAAAAACAACATTTATTTCAACATTAAGTTTAAACATGCCATCACAAGCATAGCCTTTACCAACAAAGGCACCACCCGTAGAGAGTACAAATTGATCAACCTCTATGACTTGTTTGAAACCAGCCTTATTAAGCATAAAACCAGAAACTAAATTTTTTCTAATAGTAGGAACATGAAGAACATCCTTCAGAATAACCACACGGCCCCAAGTAAACTTCAAGTGGACGTCACCCATGCCCATCACACTCACAATGTGTGAATCACCAAGCAACACCTTGTTATCCTCGGACGAGGTATAAGTTCTGAACAAGGTTTTGTCGTGACTCACGTGCCTCGAGGCACCAGTATCTAACTACCACCCATTATTATTTTAAAGCATGTTGATTTCGGTGACCATCGCCACTAATGGCTCTTCAACTGTTTGTGTTACATTTGCTTGTGGAGCACCGGTTTTTCGATGATTACAGTCTTTTGCTTTGTGACCCGGTTTTCCACAGACAAAGCAACCATTAAGTGCATAACCATTGTTTCTCGATGGTGGCCGATTATAAAATGGATCATGTTAACCTTTGTTTGGGCCATAGTGTGAATTCTGACTAGGATACTTGTTAGATGTAAATTTATTATTTACATTGGACTTCATAACTTTACCCTTAGGTTTAAGGTGAGCATAATTCTTTTTAGGTCCATTATTTGCAGAAACTAAATGTACCTTTTCGTGATAACTTCCTTTGTCTTGTTTCCTTGCTTCTTCCTCGATTCGCAGCCGTGCCATGAGATTGACCAACTTGAACTCGCTTTGTTTGTGTAAAAGCGTCTTTTGGAATTCCTTCCACGATTCTGGTAGCTTGTCGATTATGGCGGCGACTTGCATTTGTTCGTCGATCTTGATGCCCTCCGTTTCGATATCGTGGACAATCATTTGGAGATCATGGATTTGTTCGAGCACTGGATTCTCTTCCACCATGCGAAAGTTGAAATATCGGCTACATGCGTACTTCTTAGTGCCAGCTTATTCGGAGTCGTACTTGTCTTCCAAGGCTGCCCAAATTTTCCTCGCAAATGAGTAAGAGATGGAGTAGAAATCACACAACTCGTCGGAAAGACAATTGAGTATATAATTTCTACAGTCTTCTTCGTCGTTGGCCCATTTTTTGAGCAATGTGTCGTGATCCCGTTTTTGTTGTTCGTCAAACACAGCAGTGTCTATGTGATTGTGATTGTCATCGGTAATAATCCACGCCACCTTCATGAGTTTCAAGTAGAACAACACCTTCTTAGCCCATCGTCGAAAAATCCGCCCATTGAAGCGAAATGGTCGGTTGAGCTCGTTTGTTCCGGTAGGGGCAGCAAAAGTTACAATAGCAGCAAGCCTCTCCATTGTGAATGAATAAAATTCGTCTTAAATTGTTGGAAATCTGCTGCGAAAGGTATAAATAATTCGTCGGATAGGCAAGGTGAGGCGCGGACTATGTCGCTCTCTTAAGACAAATTTCACAATCCCTTCTCGAAGAGGTGCAGTAAGGTTGCAATCGTATCGTCTATGGGATACAACAGTCCAACATATCTCGTTGTTGTAGCTTCACAAGAAACCGCACTATCAAGTGAAGCAAGAAGCTTGCACCCGACACTTACAAGAACTCAAAAGATAAGAATAACAATTTAGTAAGTAAAGTGGAGAAATTTGTTGCATGGAAAAGTGAGGAAAAATGAAATCAGCATAGCTCCTTTTATAGGAACAAAATCGGGGCGGTTTTATTTGTGAAGTAAATGGTAGAATTAAAATCAGAATAATTGTCTTTGAATTTGGAGTTTGAAGAGCTGATTTGTAACTTTAACAAACGGATGCAGCCCATAAATATGATTTAATATTGGGTCAATATAATGAAGTCAGAGGAGACTTGAAAGCCAATTTTGTAACCGACAAATCTTCACATTTGTAAGCCCGAATATGGTTTGAAATTCCACACTTATTTATAAAATATTTCAACAGTTGTTGAAGTTGCCTCTTCCACCTTGCCATCTTGAATTTTTCTTGTCCAAAATATAAAGTTTCGACTGAAAAGCTTGATTCACGGCACTACAAGAAAATGTAAAATAGGCAACGATTTCTTTATCGATGAAATTAATTTCATTGCCAATAGTTATATTTTTGCAACGAAATATAGTATTTGTGGCTAAAGAATAACGTTTTTCTAACATGATATTTTTGTTGCCTTTGAATCTCACAGGCAACGAAAAATATTGTTGTGGATAGTATCACATATATTTCGCAACGAATTTAATTTAAGACAACAACTTTGTTTCTTGCAAAAGAGTATTTCTTTTTGCTACGATATAAAATTGTAGTAAATATATTTACAACGGCAACAAATTTATTTTGTTGCCAATAAGTGACGACAGACAACGAAATCTATTCTTGTAAATGCTCCAAGTAGGGGTGAACACGGGCGGGTTTGGGCGGGTTTCTACAAAAAATCAACCCGACCCGACATTGGCGGGTTACAAAACTAGCAAACTGCACCTGCTATTTTAAACTCACAAACTGCCTCATTCGGGTTGGTCGGGTGTAGCGGGTTTGCGGGCGGGTTTGTTGAAGAAAAAAACTAATAAAAACTTCGACCAAATTTGATAGAATCTACTCATTGAAAAACTCTCATTGTTGCACTATTCTAAAAAACCCTTGCTGTAATTTTTTTTCCAAACCAAAATGACCGCCCTTTGGAAAAACCCCTTGCTTCTTTTTTTTTAATAAAAAAAAACATCTTGCTGCAATTTTTGCAATGAAAAATGACCACTTACAGGAATAGTAAATTCCATATGCTTGGTTTTTTAATCTCTCTCCACTCTCACCTTCACTGCTCTCCATTTTCAGTTCAAGAATTTAATTGGTTGGATTCTAGGAGTGAAGCTGCAGATGACCAAACTGGGAAGAACATATGCAGGTGATAACTAGAATACTCAGCTTTGACAGATTATTGAATATATATTATATTATATTAGTAGGAGCGGGCGGAGCGGGCGGGTCACGGGTTTTAATTTTCAAACCCGCTACCCGACCCATAACAATCGGGTATGCACATCATCTAACTGCGGGTGAAAATTTAACATGTAAAACTTGCGGGTTTCGGGCGGGTCGGCTCGGTTCGGGCGGGCGGATCGGGTCTGGCGGGTTAATGAACACCCCTAGCTCCAAGTGATTTGGCAACAAAATATAATATTTTCCAATTTAAAACCAACTTTTTTTTCTTGAATTTAATTTACTATATATATTATTGGCCCTATTAGTGAGAATCCCCTATAACATTATTTTAATCAGGATGGATCTAGCTCATTTTTCTTTATTAGTGAGAGACCCATCATTTTTTTTATTCTCAAATTTACCCTCCAACTATTCTCTAAACATTATCCACTAGTTTGATGTATTTTTTTATTTTTTTTTTAATTTTAATTTTAATTTTTGGTTTTTTTATTTATTTCTTCTTTAAAAATAATAAAAAAATTAAATTTTATTTTTTCTTTTTTATTTTTTTAATATTTTTCTTTAAATATTGTTTTAATATATATATATTTTTTATTTTTCAGTTAAACAACTATATTTTAATAAAACAACTATTATTAAAAACAACTGTTATTAAAACAATTGGTATTAAAACAACTATACATCAGTATAACTATTTAAAAATTTAATTATATATTATACTATTTCCATTATAAGATTAATTAATTATTTAATCAAAGCATCTCCAACAACTATTTGTTAAATTAACTATTTATTCAAACCAACTAAAAAGTAATGAAAACAACAATATTGTTTTGCGAAAACAACTATATTACTATACGAAAACAACTATATTGAATTAACTAGAAATTATTAAGATCAACTAAAACAAAAGCAAAAAAAACACACTAGAACTCCAACAAAAACGACTATTATCAAAACCAACTACAACCGTAACGAAAACAACTATATCTTTTTGACTAACATGAACACAATTTCAACAAAGGAACATAAATTCTACTATTAATTGAACGATAATCAGCCTCCCAAACAATAGCGAACATAACGGACGAAGCATATCTGCTTATGTTAACGGCATCCGAGGTCACGGTTGAGCGTCGGCGGTTGCGATTCTCACATGAAAATGCAGCCCAAGGTTTCATCATCCTCCTCGAGGTCGATCGATTCCATTACAACAGTGGTGGAGTGGTCTTCCGACGAGGATTGCAAGAATACTTCTAAAAATTGAAGGAAAAAAAAGTACCAGATCTGTTCATCCCTCGGAAAGGAAAGGGGAGGGACCGAAAAAGGCATATGTCCGTCCTTGTTTAGGCGGCGGCACCTTGTCATTGTCGAGATATGGTGCTGCCTTCATCCTCTCCTTCGCCCTCGCCTCCGCTGCCATCGGATTCCCAATTCGAGAAAGAAGAGAAGGGGCCGGGGTCTTCCTCGTCGTTGTTGAGATGTGACGCCGCCTTCGCCACTCTCACCGCCGCCGCCGATACTACCGATCGATTCCAGAAAAGAAGAGAAAAACGAGGGGAGAGAAAAGATGAGGGGATTAGAGAACGACGGTTTGTGATGGACGATGTGCCTAGGGTTGTAAATATAAGATTTGGTAATTAGGGATAATATAGGTATAATATTTAATAGATGTAATAATATTAATTTAATTAAATAATTAAGGGGGTTCTCACTAATTTTGTAAAAGGGTGTAGATCCACCTTAATATATCCTAATGTGTAGGGGGTTTTCACTAATAATCCCTATATTATTATTATTATTATTATTATTATTATTATTATTATTATTATTATTATTATTATTATTATTATTATTATTATTATTATTTATTATTATTATTATTATTATTATTATTATTATTATTATTATTATTATTATTATTATTATTATTATTATTATTATTATTATTATTATTATTATTATTATTATTATATATATATATATATATATATATATATATATATATATATATATATATATATATATATATATAAATGTGTGTGTGTGTGTGTATGTGTGTGTGTGGTGTGTGTGTGTGTGTATGACTAATATTGAATTTATTAATTCATTAGTATTCACCAATTTTGTTGAATTTCATCAATCTTAAATCTATATAATTTTGAACATAAAATACATATACTTTATGTTATGACATATTATTTATTTATTTATATAACTATTTTTATCATTTTACCTCGTCTATTTAGTTTTTATAAATTTATTTTCAGCCAGTTTACACAAATGTAGTGTTGCCCCAGCGGTTTGAAGGGTCTCTAACGTCAAATCAACCAAGGTTTAACTCTTACCATTGTCATGTTTCTATATATTTGACATTTATCAAGCGAATTAGACCATTGGGCCGGTCGTGAGTTCGACTCAGTTGTTCCGATTCCGAAGCAGCTCTCAGTCCAAAGGTTGGGTCTGCGGTCCAAGAGTCGGGTCGGCGGATGCGGGTTGGTAGCCCAAAGGTTGAGTTGGCGGATGTGGGTCCGCTTCGATCTAAAACCAGAGTGTTGTATATTGTACATATCTTTTGCAATGGAAATAAATTCGTTGTGTATACTAAATACATTGACGACAAAAATAAACTCATTGTGTGGCGGATGTGGGTCGGCTTCGATCTAAAACCGTAGTGTTGTCATCAACTTCCTGTAATTAGGATTTGACAACGAACATGGCAACACACAAAATTTGTTGCGAATTGTATTGGCAACGAAATTTTACCCCTTCAACAATAAAATATTTCGTTGTCCAATATGATATTTCTTGCAGTGCGGGCTCATTTGTTGACTTATTCAACCTTTCCTCATGAACTTGAAGACGACTCTTCAATTCATTAAAGGTATAAGTAGAAAGATTTTTTGATTCTTCTATGGCCACAACAACATGATCGAACTTCGCAGGAAGACTTCTTAAAAATTTTTGAACTATTTTACGTTCTTCAATAACGTCACCAAGGCTTTGAATTTAATTGTCGAAGTTAGCAACTTTGGAAAGAAAGGAGTTTTAAAGAAGTGACTTCCTCATCTCCTTTAAAACTTTGTGGTAAAATATAGCAAGCTTCTTTTGACTTTTTTCCTCCAAAGATACTTGGAAATATGGTTTTACTCACGCCTTGTTGAAGATACCTCAAGGCACTTGCATCTCTCCGAACATTCTCCTTGTAAAGCTTTTGTTGTGCTTCACTCCACGATGCACTCGTAGCTTCTTTTGGTGGCTCTGCATATGTGCTCTCCACGATATCCCAAATATCTAGAGAGATTTTCAAAGTTTGCATTTGACTACTCCAATAGACGTAGTGTTCTCCATCGAAGATGGGTACTTGGTTAGGGGTAAGTGCAAATATGGTGAAAATATATTTCAGTAATTTAAAGAGGTTTGGATTGTCGAATAAGAGTGGAGAGATCAACCAAGAAAGTTGGCTATGATGCCAAATTTGCTGAGAGTTTTAGGCTTAATTCTACTTTGCACCTTTGAAATGGAGTATTTTGGCACTTTGCACCCTTGAAAAACAATAATAGCACTTTGCACCCTCAAAACACAATAAATCATTCAAAATGCACCCCGAGTTCAATAATAAATGATAATTCGCTTTTTATTAGTTTTTTTTTTTCTGGGGTGCAAAATAAAAAAATCCGAGCGCTCAAACGGCGATAAAATAAAAATCACACCTGATAATTGAAAAAAAAATATATTTACTTACAAAATAAATCAAATAAACTTTTATCACTAAATTATTCAATTGATAGATCTTTTATTTTAATTGATTGAAATATAAGGTAGAAATATTTTGAAGAAAATATGATTTTTAGATAACTTGATAACAAAATAGCCGAAAGATTTATTTTTTTTGTAAAATATTTTTTTTGATAAAAAATATAATGTTTAAATACCACTAAAAATATAAAATTACCAATTATTAGCTTTAAAAATTCATGTGGGTGCAATATGCATGATATATTGTGTTTCGAGGGTGCAAAGTGCAATTAATTTGTCTTGAGGGTGCAAAGTGCCAAAATGGTATATTTCAAGGGTGCAAAGTAGGATTAAGCCGGATTTTTAATATGCGGAAGTGTGGTGTTAAGACAAAAAACACCAAGAATTGGTGTAGAAATTTTTATTAAGTGAAGAACAATGGAATTTCTTAAAAAACGTAAAAACCTTAATAAGTTACAAGAAAGCTTCTTGACTTCTGCATGTCAAGTCTTCATCTTAGAATGATGTTCCAACTTCTTTATTGAAAATATGAATTATTATTTTCAACACTATAATCATCATATAACGTTGGTGTGGTAACTGGTAATGGAGAAGATGATTAACAGTTCCAAGAAAAAGCTGGGATGGCCGGGCTGGGCTTTAAAGTGGTTCGGGCCCTAACAAATGAGTCATCCATAAACTAAAGTAATTCCAATTATGCCCCCCTAAGAAAGGTAACGAATTTGTTGTTGTGTGTTGATACACCTTTACAAATATATTACTAACAACAATGATTTATATTTGAGAAACGATTGATTTCCTCTATCTTTTATACCCTTAAGAATGGTACTAGACCAAGCAGGATTAGCAAAACTGAAGATAGTATTTAGTATTTATACTCCGGTGAATGTTAGATATGTGATTGATTCACGTGACCCGAAATGATCTTGGTCCACCTCGATCTAATATTCGAGTCGAATTGATCCTCCTTATAACTTCATTGGGTCGCTACTTACACAATTCACACGTTAGGGCGCCAAGTTTTGACCCGATGAATACCCTCAAACTCTGTAACCTCGGTGCTTATATTTCAATGATTGGCTTGGCACATAATGAATCCTAACTTTATGCTTTGGGCCTCTATAGTAGTAAATTCATTCATGCATACAAACATAAATGTATAGGTTAAAAGTCCAACCAACTCATTAGTTGATAATAATAGAAAGCCATGACTATTTTTTAGGTTATGCTATATATATATGTGCTATAGCATCCTATCAACACAACTACTCTCACGCAGATATCTCAATCACCAACACAATGCAAAATATCTTTTAAAATTGATATTAGTTTTTGGTAAAAATATGTTTTGTTGAGTGTAAATAGCACTTTGTGGATTATAGGACAATATCTAAAGTTTCTAAATATTTTGTCTCTATTTTTGGGATTATATATAGAGACTACCTAAACGGTTATAAATCATTTATAAATAATAATAATAATAATTTTTTTTTAATATTTTTGGGTGGAAATATTTGTTTTGTTGCTTGAAATATTTAGTTTTGTTGGTGAAAATAAGAATTTTTTTTTTTTTCTTAGGTGAGACATATATTAAAAAATTAAGATAATGCAAATGAAAAATAACTACAAAATATTTAATGTACAAAACGAAGATATAATCTAGTTATAATAGGAAATAATTTATAAATTAATACATAAAATTAATTTTATAGAACTTTTCACTGGAGATGACTTTCTTTTAGAGAACCTCGAGTCTCTAACTGGGTCTCTAAAATTTAGAGACCCGTTTTGCATACTCCGTTGAGTTTGCCCTAAGAGGACATTTATGTACGTTTCTCAGACACGATGGTTCTACCTGTGGTTATGTCTAACCAGATTAAGATAAAAGCCATTTATTCAATATTTGACTAAGGTTAGTTGAGATTAAATATTAGATGTCAAATTATATTTGAGTGCAGGTTTGTGTAAATTTTCCATTCTTTGTAGTTTTAGGGTTTTGGCAATTGGCAGTAATTACATATATAACATTAAGATATGTAGGTGTAAATTGTAATTCATACTTATATTTTATTCATTACAGAAAATAATAGCACATTGAGTAATTAAATTGAATAATTTGTTGATAAAAATATCCCTCAACATTTTTAGCACATGGATCCCAAATTCCCTCATCTCAATTGTCACAAAAATATAATATAATAATATTAAAAGAAGAAACAGAAAACAAGAAAGTAGAAAGTATATAAATTTGGGATTTTTATGCAAAAGTCCCCAACCAAGCATGTTTATTATTCTAGGTATAGGGGACATATCTCTTTCACCAATAAGCCCATCCCTTTAATATTTATTATAACTAAAGGAAACATTCATGTATATCCCAATATTACCCTCAATCATTTATACCAAATTCTTAATTGTAATCCAAATTAATCAATTTTGTCCATAAAAGTTCAATTTTGACCACAAAAATTCAATTTTGACTTTTTTTTGGAGTATAATTTAATATGCTCCAATTTCATCCTTAACTTAATTTAATCTCAATTTGACCCCAAATTTCACAAATTATTAAATTTTGACCCAAATTTTTTTTTTTTCAAAAACTTTTTTTTGCAGCCGGATTCCGGCGTTGACCGGCGGTCAACGCCGGTCTCCGGCGTTGACTTTTTAAACTTTTTTTTTTTTTTTTTTTTTTTTTCCTTCCGGATTTTTTTTCCGGATTCCGGCGTTGACTTTTTTTTTTTTTTTTTTTGCTTTTTTCTTTTTTTTTTCTTTTCTTTTCTTCCGGATTTTTTCGCCGGTTTCCGGCGGTCTCTTTCTTTAATGTTTTTTTAAGTTTTTTTTTTTTTGTTTGGTTTGTTTTGTTTTTCCACGCCCGCCGCTACACGTTGACCGTAATTGTGCTGTCACTGACAGTAATTTAGCGTAATTATACTGTCAATGATAGTTAATTAACGTAATTGTACTGCCGTTGACATTACATTTATGTAATTGTGCTGCCGTTGACAGTAAATTAATGCAATATTATATTTTTTTATTTATTATTATTTTTTTTTATTTTTTTTTATTTGTTGACAAGTCAACGTAATTATATTACTGTCGTTGACAGTAAAATAACTGTAAACACAATAATATTACTGTCAACAACATCAATATTATTATTTTTTTGGGGTGTTTGTTTTGTTTGAGTTATTCACGGAGTAACGTATTAATATTACTGTCTATTATTGTAATATTACTGTAAACACAATAATATTACTGTGGTTGACGGTAATATTACTGTTGTTATAGTAATATTCCTGTCAACCACATCAATATTATTATTTTGTTTGGATTTTTTGTTTGTTCGAGTTATTCACGGAGTAACGTAATAATATTACTGTCTACTATTGTAATATTACTGTTGCTATAGTAATATTACTGTCACTCACAGTAATATTAATTCTTTTGGTTTTTTTTATTTTGTTTACATTTGTTGAACGGACAACATAGTAATATTACTTTATTATACAATAATAATGAATTTTGTTGTGTTAATATTAATGTGCTAGAGATTAATATAGCAATATCAATGTGTTAAACTATAGTTTAGTTAATTTTACTGTGTTTAACAGTAATATAGTTAATATTACTGTCATTCACAGCAATATTGCTGTTTAAACGGAAAAAAAAAAAAAAAGAAAAAAAAAAAAAAAAAAAATTAAAAAGTCAACGCCGGAGACCGGCGTTGACCGCCGGTCACCGCCGGAATCCGGAAAAAAAATCCGGAAGGAAAAAAAAAAAAAAAAAAAAAAAAAAAAAAAAAAAAAAATTAAAAAGTCAACGCCGGAGACCGGCGTTGACCGCCGGTCAACGCCGGAATCCGGAAAAAAATCCGGAAGGGAAAAAAAAAAAAAAAAAAAAAAAAAAAAAATTAAAAAGTCAACGCCGGAGACCGGCGTTGACCGCCGGTCAACGCCGGAATCCGGCGGGAAAAAAAAGTTTTTGAAAAAAAAAAAATTTGTGAAAAAAAAAAAGTTTTGGGTCAAAATTGAATAATTTGTGAAAGTTGGGGTCAAATTGAAGTTAAAGTAAGTTAAGGATGAAATTGGAGCATATTAAAGTAAGAGGGGTTATTTTAGTCCTTTACATAAATCTGGACCATGTGTGGACTTATTGGTAAAGGAGAATATTGTCTGGATCTCTTTATGAATAAGTTCCCACTGATGGGCTTATTTGTAATATGCCCTATAAATTTAATATGAGACAACGCCACCGCAGAAAGCAATATTATATTCGTCCTAGAATTCCAGGCTGACGAGGACACCCATCAGCATGAAGTAACGGTACTGAGTTTGAAATTTCTATAGCCACGTGCCTATTCGTTTTTGTCGATTACGGTCAAATGACGGTGTCCACACGTGTGAAGCGAAGAGCCGTGATTTTTGAAATAATTGGGCTAATTGTAGTGGTAGTGGAATTTTAATTTATAATTAAGGGGAGTAAAGATATAGATTCTATACAACTTATTATAATTAAATGACAAGTGCAACCAGTGGCGAATGCAGGATTTTTGCCAAGGGTGTTCGGAATTAAATATAGTAAAAAAGGTAAAAGTTTACGGGGGTTCGGGGGCGGCGCCCCCGAATTTATTTTTTAATACTATACACATTAAATAATAAAAATATGTAATATTTTCAAATTTAAAGGGATTATTTTACAAATTTTGGGCTAATTTAGGAAATATTTAGACATAAAATTGGTGAAAATATTTAAGGAGTGGTAAGCATATTAAAGTTGCAAGTGACAAAATGTGTATTTCATTAGCAGATTTTGACTTTTTAAAATATAAAAGAATACCCACATAATTGTAAATTTAGAAAATAATTGTAATAATGCACACACATATATATATATATATATATATATATATATATATATATATATATATATATATATATATATATATAAATGAATGGAAATTAAAGTTGCAAATAGCAAAATAAAAAACTTTGAAAATACAAAATAGAGGAGCTTTTCAAAGTCTCGAACTCTGCACCTCTTTGAATTTGAAGGTAGAACTTTACCAGTTCAGCTACAACACCTATTCTGCAAATTTTACATTTACAGTTACATAATATATAAATATATAGGGAATATTTTTTTTCCAAAATCAAGGGTGTGCAGTTGCACACCCTAGGACTACACTAGATACGCCACTGTGTGCAGCTAAACTTTTATTGCACATCCTTCACAAAATTCATTTCAAAATGTCATTTCATTCACAAATTCGAAATATGCATTAAGTAAAATTCAAATTGCATGTGTCGTTTTTTAGTCTGCATTTACTATTTTCATTTTTCCAACCAACATCTTTTAATTTTTTTTTATACAAAACACGTTTGTGCTTTTCTCTTTCTTTCTATTTCTTCATTTAACATCTTTTACACTATTAAAAAAAATATTTTTTCTCTTGATAATATTGAAGATTACGGAATGTTTTTCATTTTTTAAAATATAATTTACATATTTTTAATATTTTTTTTTGATTTTATATGCTATTAATACTGTAATAGACTATAGCATACTATGATGTACTATAGCATACAACGGTGTACTATAGCATACTAGAGTGTACTATAGTTACTAGAGTTTATTGTTCCAAGCCCTAGCCGCTGACAATCCCTAGCAACCGATAACTCGCAGCCGCCGCCAACTTTTATCCACCAAACTGTAGCCGCCAACCAAAACCCTAGCACCGTCAAAGAGCCCTAACTTGATGCAACCACCTCCCCCGTAGATCTAACATCACACCACCGTCTCCAGTGACTATCTACCACCATAACCATCCGTTCTATAACCACGACAACCGTTGCCTCTCTCAACCGTCATGAGCCATGAGTCGCGGCTGCCCTTTGCAAATCCGTAATTCTCCAACGCCGCCACCCACCATAGCCACCATAACTGAGTGGTGAGAGAGAGAGGGACAGAGGGAGAGGGAGAGGCATAGAGAGAGAGAAAAAGAGAACACAAAAGAACAATAAATTTGATTAGTTGAAGAAACGTGATATATTATATTTAGGATATAAGGTCAAATTAGGGATAAAATAAAATTAAAGATACGACTCGTATATTATTTTAATATAGAGATATAATTAAAAGATTGAATTTAACGTTGACATTTGGTTCAAATTAGGTTTCATTCATTCAAGGGACTCTTACCCCTATAATGAATTATCTATCTTAAATCAAAACACACACACGTGTGTGTGTATATATATATATATATATATATATATATATATATATATATATATATATATATATATATATATATATATATATATATATATATATATATATATATATATATAAAATGTGTATACTTAATTTATTGTTTTTATAATATCTCCCAATAAATTTAAGGGTTTTTTTTGCATAAATTTCTAACCAAGCATCTTTATTATTTTTGGTTTAGGGGTTATATCTCTTGTACCGATAAGCCCATTTCTCTAATATTTATTATAAATAAAGGAAACACTCATGTATATGACAATATTACCCCCAACCCTTTATACACAATTCTTAATTGTAACACCAATTTAATCAATTTTGTCCACAAAAATTCAATTTTGACCACAAAAATCCAATTTTGACTTTCTTTTTTCAAAAACTTTTTTTTTAAAATTTTTTTTTTTTCCGCCGGATTCCGGCGTTGACTTTTTGATTATTTTTTTTCTTCCGGATTTTTTCGCCGGTTTCCGGCGTTGACTTTTTGTTTTGTTTTTTATTTTTTTTTTACGTTTGTCGCTAAACGTTGACCGTAATTGTGCTGTCACTGACAGTAAATTAACGTAATTATACTGTCAATGACAGTTAATTAACATAATTGTACTGCCGTTGACAATACATTTATGTAATTGTTTCTGCCGTTGACAGTAAATTAACGTAATATTATTATTTTTTATTTTTTGTTATTTTTTTTTTTATTTTGTTTGATTTGTTGACAAGCCAACGTAATTATATTACTATCGTTGACAGTAAAATACCTGTAAACACAATAATATTACTGTCAACAACATCAATATTTTTTTTTTTTGGTTTTTGTTTTGTTTGAGTTATTCACGTAGTAATTTAATAATATCACTGTCTATTATTGTAATATTACTATGGTTGACGGTAATATTACTGTTGTTATAGTAATATTGTTGTCAACCACATTGATATTATTATTTTTTTTGGTTTTTTTGTTTGTTTGATTTATTCAAGGAGTAACGTGATAATATTACTGTCTATTATTGTAATATTACCGTGGTTAACGGTAATATTACTGTTGTTATAGTAATATTACTGTCACTCACAATAATATTAATTCTTTTGGTTTTTTATTATGTTTACATTTGTTGAACGGTCCACATAGTAATATTACTCTATTACACAATAATAATGAGTTTTGTTGTGTTAATATTATTGTGTAGAGATTAATATAACAATATTACAGTGTTAAACTGTAGTATAGTTAATTTTACTCTGTTTAACAGTAATATAGTTAATATTACTGTCAATCACAGCAATATTCCTGTTTAAACGAGAAAAAAAATTCTTACAGAATGGAAAAAAAAAAAACAAAAAGAAAAGTCAACGCCGAAAACCGGCGAAAAAATCGGGAAGAAAAAAAAGTTTAAATTAATTTGTGAAAAAAAATCCGGCGGTCAACGGCGGTGACGGACGAAATTGTCCATAAAAATTTGTTTTGTGTCAAAATTGAATAATTTTTGAAATTTGGGGTCAAATTGAGGTTAAATTAAATTAAATGATGAAATTGGAGCATATTAAAGTATGAGGGGCTATTTTACTATTTTACAAAAATTTGGACCATGTGTGGACTTATTTGTAAAGGAGTTTATTGTCGAGATCTCTTTATGAATATGTACCTATTTATGGGCTTATTTGTGAAGACCCCTAAATTTAATAATTTAGTTATATCTATAAAAAGAGAAATGATGAATACAAAACGACTTTTAGTAAATGTAGGACTTTTTTTATTTATTTTAATTCTTATCCTTTTTTTTAACGTATTTTAGTAGCTATAGACATTTTAATATAAAAATTAATCCTCATCTAATATTTATCGATCTTTAACTGTCTATAGGACTACATTTATTCTCTATAATTTCTAGTCTCAACACATCTGATGAATAAACTCTTTAAACTCGTTTATACTACAAAATATTTTGTCTGATGGAAAATATTCACTATAATCGATTTCTTTAAACGTCTCTAGATGACCCTGGTCCAAATTAGTAACAAAATTAATATATATTATAAAATTTGGCACATAAAACAGAAAACGGAAAATTTGGCACAAAAAACAGGCAACTTTTTTTTCGCACCGAAATGATTTTTTTTTACCTCACTTTCAGCCGTATCATCCTCCAAAACTAACAAATCCATGTTTTTGGCGATTAAGGATGATCAATTGTGTGATACTCTTCCAAAGTAATGTCGATGGAGACTTATAAAAAAGAGTTTGAAAGGATAATATGAGATATATTAGGTTTTGAATTTTAAATAAAGTGTCTACGTTTATTAAAACTCTTCGTGTGACATTCTCCATGTCGTTCAAACTTCTAAAAAAAGGGAATTGATAAAATAAGATGAGATACATATTAACTTTTGAATTTTTAAAATAAAATATCCTACATTTACTAAAATACATCATGCATTTATCACCACCCCCTATAAAAAAGATTATGTATCAAAATCCTTCAAACCTGATAAAATATGTGCGAGGGTATAAATATCCTATCTCTGTAACTTACGTGCACGGGGAAATGTCGATTATAAAGGGACTGGGTCGTTTTGAGTTTGATTAACATATTAACCTGAAGTTTCCGACAAATTATTGAATATATAATTTATCTCAATGGATGGTGAAGACTACATAGTCGGATTCTTAATAATATATTTTTTGATTGATCAAACTTGTACTTACTTTTCTGATAATGAATGGTGGGTCGAACTCACCCTTCCTTGTATCAGGGACTCAATCCCACTCTTTATCCGATTTTTTACACCACATAATATCATTTTGATTTATTGCCACCCAAAATATATATTTGATTTAGGGGCGTGTGTGGGTCATAAACCTGTGGGTTCTAGCAAAACTAAACATCGTCCCATCAACCAATGGTTCTTGATTTTAAGGAACCAAATTTGTGGGTTTTCGACGGGTTTATTAAGATAGACGGGTCCTTGGTGGTTTTATTGTAGGACCCAACCTTCACGGGTCGAAATCCGTCATAAGTTAATCATGTTATTCTTTTAATAATTTATAAGTTTTACGCGAAACTATTTATAAACCAACGTGAATAATATCAATGATAAATATACAGAGTAAATCAAAATTAATATGTTTTAACCATATATCCATTCAAAAGAGTAACTCAATCCAAAGCTTTATAAGGCAAGATTTAAAATGAAATAGATAACTATATACAAAACGAGACGATGACGTCGTTATAGATATAAGTTTTGACATGTAAGAGATATTTTCTTCATGTATTATATATTATTAATTTATTATACTATCAACAAACGAGGTCGTTTTGCATAGCGGGGCGGGACGGGTTTTATGGGTATTTGAAAAATTCGAACCCGTCTTAGACCCAAAACCGCAGATCTTCTTCATTTAAGGATCCAATCCTATTAATGGATCTATCCGTTCGGTTCTAGCGGGACGATTTTTACTAGATTTTACGGGTCCAACAGATTGATGAGTCCGACTTACTCACCTCTAATTTAATTAGCGCACCAAAATTCGTTGATATTCGACATGAATGAATATCGTACTCCTTTCCAAAAAAAAAATACATGTTTAAGAGTTTAATTTTTATCAAAGAAAAGTTACAAATTATAACTACCCATAATACACACACCCGTACGTATTTATGCATTAAATATGTGTAAATCTATAATGCAAAACCATCGTTGTATTTGACAAGTGTAACATCTAAATATGACTTGAACTTGGAGGCACATTTTTAGAATTTTGACAAGGAGCGAGTTGTTGATAATATTCGTACAAACAAATCACAATATTTCTAACTTTCTCTTCTATTAAATTAGACAAGGTACTATCATTTTCATAAACTTGATTAAGACAAAACCTTACGAACCTCAGTTTGTACCGTGGATCCAATAAAGTTCCAACATATATTAACAGGTCCAACTTAAGAAGGCTTTCCCAATATTTAGAGACCTTCTCCTGTATTTTGAGTCGCATAAGGCTCACTTTTGGATCATTGTGTCTAGGCAAATATCGCAGTCTAGTTTGAATAACCAGAAAATAAAAATTAGATATCACATGCGAAAAACCAAAAAAATGTTTGATCACACATCACATACAAACTTCAAAAACTTTATAGATGACTTAGTAACAGTCCAATCATCTTCATTTAGCGGACCAATATATTTACTATTTTCCATCTTTCTTTTTTAACAAGTCTGTTCACCATCTATTAATTGATTTCCATTGTTGTCATCATTATCTTTGTCACCCAATTTAAATAACATCTTATAATTCTAGTTATCTTCTTTTAGCCGCTTAAAATCTCTTTCAAAATTTGTAGTTGTTTCCAACATTAAGTATGTAGAATTCCACATAGTCTTAATATCAAGACAAACTAAAAACTTGCTACCAATCAATTCTACATTCCAACATTTTGTAAATGCTTTGAATCTAGCCACATATGAGCGCACACATCTAACAACATTTTGAATTTTCAGAATTAATTTGTTTGTTCTTTTAAACCATCTTTGACAATTATATTCAAAATGTGTTTGCAACACTTTAGATGCAAAAAATCATGATCTAACATTGAAAATTTCCACCCTTTGTTTTTCTTTTTCACGTGATCAACTGCACCATCATTCGAGCTCGCATTTTCAATTGTGATAGTTAACAACTTATCTCTCTCCAAATCCAACAAACAACTCTCAATCATTTTCCCTATTGTTTTACCCTTGTGATCAGAGATAACACACGAACTTAAAATTCTCTTTTTTTTGTAACTTTCAGTCTTTATCAATCCAATGTGCTAAGACACATATAATTAATATTTGAATGGAATTCCATGTACCAGTAGTAAGACACACATGTTTAGACTCGATAAGGCTTCTGAGTTTTTTCTTCTCATCAAAATAAATTTTCATGCAATCCGGAACAATAGTTATCCAGCTAGAAAGTGTAAATCTAGGATGTAAATATGCCGAGTATCTTTCAAATCCTTCACCCTCTACAACTTTTAAAGGATGCTTATACACAAATAATTATTTCAACCAACTTTTAAGCCTACAATCCTTCTAACTTGTAACTCACATATTTAAGAGTAAGAGAAAATACATCATTTCATTCTTGTCTCTTTTGTTTCTCATTAACAAGTCGATAAGGATACTTTTTACATTGAAGTTGCAGATGGTTTATTAAGTTACATATGCCGTTCAATTTTGGATGAGCTGCATAACTATGATCACACTACTTACAAACTGCTCTTGGATTCCCATTTTCCTCAAACTTCTCAAATGGCTCCAGACCCATGTGTTTTGTCTTCTCCCACTACAAGAAAACAGGGCTTCACTGACGGAAATTTAGCGACAACAGCAACGACTGTCATGCCGATAGATTACAAACGAGCTTATAAATATTTGTGACATATTTAAAGTTCGTCGGTAATCTGTTGATGACCTTGCGACAACACCATATTTTGTTACTACTCCGTCGCTGTTCTTACGCATAATCAAGTTTCATTGGTACATTGTCGCTAATGTGACGAGGAATTTAAAGTTTGTCGCAAAGTCGTCAATAATTTTTTCGTGTAACTGTATTTTGTCAGTAATTCGTCGATATTGTTGCGAGTGTAATTTTTCCATCGCTGATTTGTGGTGAAACGATGAAAAATGAGCTTCACCGACGGACACATAGCGACCGAAATGCCTGTCACTATTTTGTGCCAAAACTTCCGACAGATGTGTGACGAAATAATATATACTTGCGAGAGATTAAAAGTTCGTCAGTAATCCGTTGTTGATCTTGCGACAACACCATTTGTTGTTGCTACTTTGTCGCCGATATTACAACGAAATCAAATTCCATTGGTAAATGGTCGCTAAGTTGGCTAGGGGGTTAGTGTTTGTCGGTAATCCGTTGTTGCTCTTGGAACAACACCATTTGTTGTTGCTACACCGTCGCCGATATTACGATGAAATCAAGTTTCGTTGGCAAAGAGTCACTAATTTGTGGATATATTTAAAATTCGTCAGTAATGTTGTATTCGAACCGTAGTGTGTCTGTACTTTGTCCTAATGTAGCGACCATATTTTATCATGGCAAGTCCGGTTCTGATTTCGTTTGTGATTCCACATTTGGATTATCATTACATACCACATTAGAAAAAGAAAAAAAACTCAAAATATATGAAATTTCAATGTTGTTAGATTATGAAATTTCAATGTTGACACAATTTAATAAAAATATACTAATTTTGAACAATTATTAAAATAATTGGAACAAAATTGTTCAATATCCTAGATTATTAAAATAATTGGAACATATTCTTTTTCCAAACTGTTTTGGATTGAAATGAAAATATTAAACAAAACATATATTATTGTCGCAAATTATACTTAAAATATTATATATTCTATGTTTTAGGTAAGTAAGAAAATGGAATATTTGTTCTATTGTAAATATTTTATTAATTTAATATAAACTAATGTTTTCTTAAATATGCCTGGAAAGAATATAACATTAAAACTAGGGGTAGGGTAAAAGTCGGATGGATCGGATCGGAAATAGCCTTTTCGGAGAATTTCCAAAAAAATCGGAAGTACAAAATCAATTTCAATTCCAATTCCAAAAAAATTTCGGAATCTATAAATTCATTCTAATTCCAAAAGGCCCGGAAATTTCGGAATTTCGGAAAAAAATTCCGAAATCACAGAAACTTTAAAATTTCAAAACTTAGTGGAAGTTTTCGAAAATGTTCATAATTTTCCAAAAATATGAACATCCACGTCGATAAAAATAAAACTAATAATTACAAAATTTCAGTTCAAAAAAATAAATAAAAATAAACACAACATAATATCTAATAAAACTTCTAAAACAATTTATTATCTCAAAATCCTAAAACAGAACTCATAGGTGTATTTTTTGGAAAAATAAGTATCATATAATATATATTATTTATGGGTGTATTTTTCGGAAAAAAAATCGGAATTTTTCGAAATTAATTTTGGAAATTAAATCGGATCGAAAATCAAAAATTCTAAATTTATTTTATATAATTCCAATTCCAATCCAAAAAATTGAAAAAAATCGGAAATCGGAATTTCAGAAGTCATAATGAAAAAAGTTGTTCCAAAATCGGAACTTTTCGTATCGAAACAGGCACAAATTGGATTTTCCATTCCAACTTGCTCCCCTAATTAAAACTCTGCAAATAAATAATAATCCAACAGAAAGTGTTTGGTTTAATTATCTAAATAATTCTTATAATTAATTATTTAGAATAAGAGAATTTTAAAGTTTCTTTCATATATCGGTTTATATTAAAAACTAATTTATAAGTCATTAATTAATTGAATTAAGATAACCTTGACGTACAAGATCAGACGAAAAAAAAGGGATAATTAGTGAAAACCCCCCATATCATTTACATATATTAGGATGGATATAACCCCCTTTTCATAATTAGTCAAAACCCCCCCATGTATTAAATTCGAATTTTTATGAATAATTTCATAATTGACATTTACATTTTCACCCTTGTGTAATTAATTTATTTTAAACACGTGATTTGAAGAAAATCTTTGAGATCACGATATATCGGCATATTCCATAACCGCCTCATCTCTCAATCATCGTGTTAAACACGTGATTCAAATTGCCAAACCCTATCACGTTCAATTGTATTTCTTCTTCTTCTCTCCCTTTTCTCTCTACGCCGTCTTCTCTCCCCTTTCATCTCAGCCCCGTCGCCGAGATCTCCCCCTTCCACCTCAAATCTGATGCCGCCAAGTTCTCCCTTCTCCCACTGCTCGCCGCCGCCTCTTTACTGACGAAGTCGTTGAGCCGCTCCGCCAAGGAACTAATCAGACTGTCCAAAATAAGTGCAATGAGCGGATGGGAAATTTCATTGTCGCCATCTCCGACCGACGCCGCCAAAAACCGCTTCTCAACGCCGTGATGGTGAAAAATTCACTCAATCTACCCAGCACTCCGATGACGAAACATTCTCAAAAAAATTTCGTCTTCACCGCCGGATCTGGAGATCTCGGTGTTGTTGTCGTTGCCATCGTTCCTATAATTTTCGATACAGTGGTATAAGACAAGAACAAAAACGTATAAATCCCTATCTATCTCTACCCATCGTCTTCGCCACCGGATCTGGTGACCCAACCGCCGCCGCATCTTGCCCCTTCCACCCCGCAGCCGTCTTTTTTTTTTTAATTTTTATTTTTTTGTGATGCTTTTGATGATGATTATCTTTCCCAGAAAATAGTTGTTTTCGCTATTCTTCTATATTTATAGTTGTTTTCGCTATTCTGCTATTTTTATAGTTGATTTCCTTATTCGACTATTTGTTTTAGTTGTTTTCGTTATTCTGCTATTTTTAGTTGTTTTCGATAGGTTTTTGTAGTTTTCCGAATAGTTGTTTTACAATTAATATATGTTTTTTATTAAAAAATGGAAAAGAAATAGTTGTTTTCTAATTCCAAAAATAACTGAAAATTAAAATTAAGAAAAATGAAAGAAAAAAAATCAAAATTATAGTCGATTTCGGAAATATTATAGTTGGTTTAGGAATCTTTATAGTTGATTAACAAAAAAACTGAAATTAAAAAAATTAAAAAAAATTAAAATATTTTTTAAATAACAAATTAAAAGAAAAATATTTTTTAAAGCTATTATTGTTAGTTTTTAAATAAAATAATAAAAAAAACGGAAATTTAAATTTATTTAAATTATATAAAAAAAATTATAGTTTGCAGATGGCAGTTTATGGAAAGATTTGGAAAACGATTTTTTTGGGATATAATCAATCACACACGATTGTAGGGATCTTTTTTTGGGATATAATCAATCACACACGATTGTAGGGATCTCAAATTTCCGGATTTTGTGATGTGTGTCTTCAGAAGGCTATTTTCGAGAATCATTAAAATAGTGGGTTTTCTACTAATATTGAAAATATGGCTGGATCCCCCCTTATTAAAAAAACACTAGAGGGGGTTATGGCTAATAGTCCCGAAAAAAAAAGGAAAAAAGGAAAAAAGAAAAAGAGGAAAATTTGAGAGAGAAACTAAATTCCCTGATCAGTGCGTACGACCCAATGAAATAACAAGCTAATTTATAAGTCATTAGTAATTAAATAACATAAAAACATGTTTAATGTATTAGTAAACCCCTAATAATTAACCTACACAATTACACAACTCATCTCAAAATATTGACACGTTCATTCAGACGTCCTTCTCAAAACAACTTCTCGTCTTCACAAGCAATCGTCGTGCTCCGTCATCGTCTCCACCGTCCACCATCTCCACCGCCCACGTTTCCACCGTCTTCCACAATCTCACCGTTTGCCGCGATGAGACACTCCCAAAATCATTGAATTGATTATTGTTTGGTAAATATAATTTATTTGTTGGGTGTCTATTTTGGTGAATGAGAATTGCTCATAATCTCTATTTTGTTTTCTTAAAAAAAAAAAAAAATAGAACTCTGTTTAAATCACCTATGCAATTCAATTTGAAAAAATCACCTCTCACCTTGATAGAATATGCCGATGTTTATTTCTACAATTGAGATAATATGCTGCCATATATGCTTGTTTTACATTAAAGAGGAATTAGTTTTCACATTAAAAAGGTTTATTTGAAGAACTTTAGTTTGCAAGAATTGTGTGTTCAAGGTAACATTCTGACAAATTTATTGATCATGAGATTGAACTTCTAGTTGCTTCTGCTATTATTTTTTGAGTTACATTAATTGTAGTTGATTTGTGATATGCTCAAGTGATATTTAATGTTAATTGTCCCTTTTATAATATGATATTTAATTACATGTGATGTAATGAATATATTCCAATATAAATTTGCATCAACAATGATAAAAGAGAACATAGTTTACTAAATTTACATTAGCTTTATAAATCTCAGTTCCAATATCATGTAGTTGTGTCAATGGATAGTAGTTGGATGTGGCGTCGGTTTGATAACAGTGGATGTATGACTACTAAATTTGATGAGGGGGTTATTGAATATCTAGATTTTGCTTACTCGAAACACGGTGTTGTACATCGAGATTAGATCAGATGTCCTTGCTCGAAGTGTTGCAATAAGAAATATCTAACTCGCAAAGAGGTTCATTTTCACCCAAAAATGAATGGATTTGAACGTGGTTACACCGTATTGATTGCACACGGAGAATCTTATAGTACTAGTATGATTTCTGGACATGGAAAATCTTATACAAATAATAATCAAAACAATGAGGAATCGTCACTTACTAGACGTGAAGGAGGTATTGGAATGAGGTCGATGGTGATTGATGTTGTTGGTCCAAATTTTGATTGGACTAATCAAGACGAACATCTAGGGTCTAATCACCAAAAACCTAATTCTGATGCGCAAATGTTATATAAGTTATTGAAAGATGCAGACGAGCCACTATGGGAAGGTTGTAAAAGACATTCTAAACTTTCAGCTGTATCTCAATTATTGAATCTTAAGTCAGAATTCAACTTACCTCAACCATGTTACGACCGCCTCATGTCAACAATTAAAGACATGATGCTTGAAGATGACAAGTTTCCTAGCAACTTGTATGAGATAAAGAAGATGATCGCTAGTCTTGGTCTTGGTTATGAGAAAATTGATGTGTGCATTAACAATTTTTTTTTTTGTACTATAAAGAGAATAGTCACAAAACTAGATGCCCAATTTGTGGGCATGATCGATACAAGCCTGCAAACTTAAATTCTAAAAAAAAAATATTCCTCACAAAGTTTTGCATTACTTGCCACTAATTCCTAGACTTCAACGGTTTTATATGTCCAATGAGACTGCTAAACAAATGACTTGGCACTACAAAAATCAATGTGTAGATGGAAGTATGGCACACCCATCAAATAGTAAGGCATGGAAGCACTTTGATGAGACATACCCATCATTTTTCATGAGAACCACGTAATATCCGTCTTGGATTTTGTACTGACGGGATTTGTCCTTTCGGTAATAGTGGTACTCTTTATTCTTGCTGGCCCGTAATGTTAGTTGTATAAAATCTTCCTCCGGGTATGTGTATGAAAAAACCATATATATTTCTGAATATGGTTATCCCAGGCCCAAAAAGTCCCGGAAAGAATTGAGATGTACGCCTTCGTCTTCAAATTGAAGAGTTGAAGGTGTTATGGAATGAAGGGGTTCGGACTTATGATGTGTGTACAAAAATAAACTTTCAAATGCGAGCGGTACTTTTATGGACCATCAATGATTTTCCTGCCTATGGCATGGTATGTGGGTGGAGTACTCATGGTCGGTTATCTTTTTCTTATTGCATGGACCAAACAAAGTCATTTCGTCTTGGTAACAGGCATAAAACTTCATGGTTTGAATGCATACAGAAAGCAACGGGACAAGTTTTTGAATGGTAGACGTGAAACAAGCGCTCCCACACCATATTTATCTAGTGAAGAAATATGGGAGCAGGTGTCTCGTCTTCCCAGCCCGACATATGACAAATTTGGGTATCCTAACAGTTTGCCCGAATTTGGTGTAGCTCATAATTGGTTTAAAAAAAGCATTTTTTGGGAGTTGCCTTATTGGAGGTCAAATCTTATTCGGCATAATCTTGATGTGATGCATATTGAGAAAAATGTATTTGAAAATATTTTCAATACGTTGTTGGATGTAAAAGTCAAAAGATAATGGAAATGTGCGCAAGCATATATAATTGCATTGTGATCGTCCTAAGCTACACATGTTTGTTGATCAGAATAGCAAGGCTTGGAAACCTACGGCATCTTATACACTTGCTAAACAACAAATACAAAATTTATGTGACTGGACTAAAGAACTAAAACTGCCTGATGGTTATGCTTCAAATATAGCTCGATGTGTCAATGAGAAAGAGATGAAGTTTTATGGGATGAAGAGTCATGATTGTCACATATTCATGCAAATGTTGCTTCCAATTGCTTTTCGCGACATATTGCCTAAACCTGTTTGGAAAGCTATATCCGAAGTTATTGTATTCTTCAGAGACATATGCTTGACTGTCTTGCGTGTAGATCATGTCGAGTAGTTGGAAAAAAAACATTGTCGAAATTATTTGCAAGCTTGAAAAGATCTTCCCTCCAGCATTTTTTATTCCATGGAACATCTACCTATTCACTAAGCATATGAAGCTAAGCTTGGTGGGCCCGTCCAATATCGTTGGATGTATCCGTTTGAGAGGTAAAATTTGTTTATATGTCTTTAAAAAAAACCTTATTTATCCTAACAATGTATTTACAAGTTAATTAATTATGTATTTTAGGTTTCTTCATCGATTGAAAAAAAAGGTGAAAAATCGGGCTCGAGTTGAAGGATCTATTGTAGAGGCATATATTATTGAGGAAGTTTCTACATTTTGCTCTTTATACTTTGAGCCTCATTTAGAGACAATGTTGAATCAAGTTCCACGTAACGATGACGGTGGTGAAGTAGATCCTAGGGGGCGTCTTTCCATTTTCACAAGCCCAGGAAGAGCATTTGGGCCTCAACAACCTATTCAGTTGTTCGAAGAAAATGAATTGCACGCAGCTCATAGATATATATTGTTAAATTATGATGAACTCAATCCATTTGTCAAGTAGGTGTTCAATTAAAAATATCTAAAAAAACATAATATTTAAATTATCATCTCATCAATTTCTTCAAACATTTACAGTATACTTGATGAAGAGATGAAATAAAGAGGCAAAATCAAATGTTGACTGATAACGCACTTAGCTTATTACGTGATAAGAACTTTCCAAGCTGGTTGAATAATTATGTAAGATATGAAATTCAATTATTTATTTGCGTACGATTTAATGTATAGGATATGTTGGTTAATATTTATGTAATTTTAACAGGTTATGATGCTCGAATATCTGCCATGAATGCTGCTAACTTAGATGATCCATCAAAACTGAAAAACAATGGCTCCAAATGGTTGAGTGCTGATGATTAGAACAAACTTGTTGAGGAGATTTTCGCAACTGATGAATGGAAAAAAAAAAAAAAAAAGTAATGATGCTAAAAACAACAGGTTGACTGAGAAAGATGGATCCATAACAAAACATACTGGTGGTTCAATTCCGTTTTGAGAGCACGAAAAAAGAATGGTAACTTTTAAGTTTTCATTGTTTACTGTATGATGAATTATTTGATTTAGTAAGGAACTATTAAATTACTTGACTCAATGATGTGTGTATTTTGAAATGGGGAACAAACAAAATTTGGACAGAAGTTTGACAAGAAAGATGTAGTCGAGGCAAGAACTCGGTTCTTTCTCCTTAAGACAAATTTGCCTTGTGCAGTGCTCTCGGTTTACGGCAATTGACTCCCAAGATACAACGACAATTTCAGTTCCAACAAAGCAGCACAACGATTATTAGAACACGGCGAACAAAACGACGTTTAGGACTTTATAAGACACGAATGAATGGACTTGATAAATGCAACAATATGCAATGATATGTTATGACAAGAAGTGAATTCAATTAATGTATTGAATTCCATGTGAAAATTGAATTTATCAAATGGTGGATTTTGAAATCTATTTATAGATTTTCAAAGGTTATGACCACAAATCACAGCTCTTAGGAAAATAATTTTATGAAAATGTATCACACCTTTTCTCATTAACTACACACCTATTCAATTTAATAGGTGTTTAAACACCTCCATCTTTTTCAATGTGACATTTCAATTTCATTATTTTTCATTTATTATATTAAGTGATTTTATTAATTTCTCATTCATTTAATTTTGAGAAACTAAATTTAATCCACGTAAATAATCAACCAAAATTGAGTAACACTAAGAATTACCAACAATCCCCCACATGAATGAAATTAATGGTGCAGACACATTCAAAGTCCAAGGGATTTGTTATTGCATCGGGAGAGGTAGCTTATGGCTTTGAACCTTCCTTAGTAAAATATTGTCGGATTTACTTGTTGCTTAGTGAACGCGATGTCTTGAACTAATCAACTTTTACGTAAACCAAGACAACAACACTTACACAATAACATCTCTAACGTCTTTTGTTCTCACGTTGTGTTCATTTCGGCCTTGGAGTCATTCTTGGATTCATAAGTGTTTCATTGAAGCGGCCCTATACTTCACACTTATATAGGTGATCTCCCATAAAGAATACCATGCCGTATTCCACCTTAAAATGTCATAGGAATCACTAAAATTCACTAGACTTAACCTCACCACATTCGACAGGTAGCACTTGGATTTTAGGGAATGGTAGGAATTATTTCCAAGTGCTCGATTTGAATTTCCATAATTTAGTTGTCCCATTGAACCGAGATCTTGGGATCTTCAATCTACAAGGTTGGGTTACCATCATGGATTTTCAGTTGAGTTGTGGGTTTATAGACCCATTCCCATCACTAACTAGCACATTTGATCTCTATTGATTCATTCGTTAAGGATCAATCAAATTATCTCTTGACTTCGTAAAGTCAACGTTTATAATTTCTCTAGAGATCAATTGCTAAATGGTGTTGCGTCTACGATCGAGACTTTACCATTTTACATATTAGTTTGTGCTTTTTCTTTTTATAGCCAACTAACTACTATAATTATTTTCAAGCACCAACTAAGTCCATCACATAATGTCCTCTAGAAAATTATGGAGTTATCCAACATTTTTCTTTAGCTTCCAAGTATAACTCAAATTCCATAGTGAATGGAGTTATATATTTATTTTGAGGACTTCCACAATAAAAAATCATTTATGGACTGCGTATCATAGTAGCACATATTCAATTCATATGAATATACTGTTCAAGTACAACTGGATATCTTTTATAATATAACTTACGTTTAAGGCGAATCTTGCACTTCCAAGAACCCTTATTTAACCATCCACTTATTACGTATAGGATTACCTATTTATTTGACTTGCTTAACGAGTCAAACAACATTTGGATGCATGTAGTTCATTAAACTACAATCTTTCAAGAATATTTTAGTTGAACCATTGTTCACCATTATTCTTTATAGCCTTATATTGATGACTTCAATATGACAGCATCGTCTCAACATAATGAGACTTCAATAATTCCTCAAATCCTTATTGATTTTAATCTCTTATAAGATTGCATCAATAGGACCATATTTTCCACAGTTGAAATATTTTACTAATATTTCATTAGTTTTCATGATAATACCATGATTATACTGCATGATTAACATGCCATTTACTCATAAACATGTACTCTTATGTGCACATATCACACACGTACTTTTCATACTCGCCAAGTTTAAAATTATTTGATAACAAATTCTTATCAAATGTGCAATTGATTTAGAACTCATTTAAGTTCATACTATACGAGTTTTCACTAATTTTTCATTTGTCTCGAAGATAAGTAACCCCCAAGTGGGATTATACTTCATTAATTGCCCATGGTTCATTTTCTAACTCATAAATTAGAAAATCAAAATCAAATTGTTGATTTTCTTAGCTCTCTTTTATTGAGCGTTTGGTTATTTATCACTTTATAAATTACCACTTTATCTCATAGAGAGATATATCTTTAGCTAACCATTTACAATTAATAAAGTGCTTTAAATGTAGCCCATTGTCAATGTGGGATGGTGACTTTTCACCTCCATATACATTAATTTCTCATTCACCCCTAGTAGAGTTTGAGAAATTAAATACACTAGATCTATCTAGTCAAAGTGTAGATTTTTATTCCATAACTTATCAAATGGAATCCACCCCCACATTTCTTTGGTCCAAAACCTTTATGTGATAAAATAATGAGAAAGTGGTGAGCCATAATCTCCCCCACAAATTCTAGCTTACTCTAGAATTATCAACATGGCTTTCTTACTCATTAACAGTTCGAGTATTTCATTTCTCAGTACTTTCAACTGTGGTTGATAAGGACTAGCGACTTGATAAGTACAATACTTGTCAAAAAAGACTCCATATCATCCACGTCAATTATTTTGATTAACAATTTTTATTCATATACCATGATCATTCTCATTTAAATGCTTCTAAGGCCTCGTCTTTGTTACTTAACAAGGATACATGATACAAAAGTAACAAATATTTTTTTCATAAATTGTACAATCTTTTAAATCACTAATGTGATTTAACTTTATACACACTGTGTTTATTTTGTCTTAATAGAACACACTATAAGAAACTTCTCAAGATACTCAAATCAAGAAATTTCTTATCAAATTGTGACAGTTTGTACACAATTCAAATCTAGAGTTTAGAAACTCCCACCGTTCACAATATAGAAATATTGATCCAACAGTGCAATTGTCCAAAACATTCTCTCGTATAGAGTTTGTTTGACATTTTCCTTAAGAAAAACATCAATTGCTTTACGAATGGTTCAGATGTTCAACATCATAAAATGCGATTTCATTCATTCATAAGGTACTTATGTCTTATGAATACAACATCCAAAAGTCAAGACGATCCAATAGATCCAACATCTTCGATGTTCTTTTAGATAACAACTGCTCAAATTTTCCTTCAGAAGTTGAGCTTCTTGAGTTCCGATTGTATATCAATTTCAAATATTACATGCCTCTAATTGCACACACATACGAAATTATCATTTTAAAGATAAAAGTGCATCCATTGATTTTCAATGATAACATCACAAATAGCATGAATTATTTATGATATAACATAACATTTGGAACTAATCATGAGTTTATAAACGGTACATATATGCACGCAATCATAATTACATAGTTCCAAATATTCACATGCATCATATAATTTATGCATACAAAATACTTGTATATATGTACATAAGCATTTCAAAATTAACATGGAATAAATAATCCATTCGTACATTCAATAAACAATTATCCGATTAAACATATTCATGCTGAAAATTATTTATATTCATAGCATAAATATTCATATAATTTAATCACGTACTACAACATAATTTCCAATTCTTAAAAATTATGATTCAACAAACATATATCATATGCTTCTAATTATATGTACTCGTTGATATAGACATCATATAAATAATATAACATATCAAAAAAAAAAATTATTATATGTTATCTCAAGTATGCGACAATACTAACACCTCATAATATTATGCACTAATTTAATTTAAATAATGCATACGAATTTCAGCAAAATCTCATGCATATATAAAGATTAATCAAAGCATCTCAACATATCGAAATATCATTCAAAGTATCTATACATGCTTCTAGAATAACATTCAAGGTTTATCATGCTATCATAAAGTTATTATGCCAAATTATATCTATAGTGCAATATTATTACGCCATAACTCTATCATGCAACATAACCAAGTTTCTATCTCATATAATACAATATTATTTATCAATAATATTATCACTTAATTGCATGAGTTACAACTTTAAATGAAAAGGCGTACCCGAATAAATCATAAATTCGTCTCGCATCTAAATTCTCTCATAAGGAATGCATCGGTGGTTTTGGCAGCATTGAAAAACTTAATCATATCTTTAGCATCCGATTTCCGATTTTCTTGATTCAATATGATCCGAATAGCAAACGAAATTTCCTACAACTTTCGCCTTTCACGATTTTCTTGATTCGGATTGGATCATGATCAAATTAACCATCCAAGTCGAAGTATGTGTGCTGTATAAAATTGCACCTACAATGGAACCATGAAAATATTAAATAATACTCATGAGTCAAGAATAATATAATATCTCATTATTCTTGGATTCGGTCTTCTTTCACCAAAATCCGTGCACCATAAAGTGTTGAAGACGTGTTGGTACGCCGGGGTTCCATGCATCGCCTCACGAACGGTTGCATTATTCATGAAAAGTTGCGTTAGCAGTTCTGGCACTCTTTCGTGTTTTCATCATAACTCTTCCGTATGATCTCCGATTGGGATGATTTAATATTTTTTTTAGAAATCCAACTTGATTTTCTGCAACTTTAGTGAAATGGTAATTGTACAGATTATGACTGTATCACCTCAGAAAATGGGCCGAAACATAAACTTTATGTTCTGTCCGAAAATGACATTTTCCTCCAATTTGAATCTGTAACTTCTTGGATTTTGGGCAAAATATCTTCTTCTCCATCTCGAAAATACAACTTAAATTTTGTCTTAAGATTGTTATTTGGGTGTGTGTATTTTGAAATGGGGAACAAACAAAATTTGGACAGAAGTTTGACAAGAAAGATGTAGTCGAGGCAAGAACTTGGTTCTTTATCCTTAAGACAAGTTTTCCCCGCGGAGTGCTCTCGGTTTACGGCAATTGTCTCCCATGATACAACGACTATTTCAGTTCCAACAAAGCAGCACAACAATTATTGGAACACGGCGAACAAAACGACGTTTAGGACTTTATAAGACACGAATGAATGGACTTGATAAATGCAACAATATGCAATGATATGCTATGACGAGAAGTGAATTCAGTTAATGTATTGAATTTCATGTGAAAATTGAATTTATCAAATGGTGGATTTTGGAATCTATTTATAGATTTTCAAAGGTTATGACCACAAGTCACAACTCTTAGGAAAATAATTTCATGAAAATGTATCACACATTTTCTCATTAACTACACACCTATTCAATTTAATAGGTGTTTAAACACCTCCATCTTTTTCAATGTGGCATTTCAATTTCTTTATTTTCCGTTTATTATATTAAGTGATTTTATTAGTTTCTCATTCATTTAATTTTGAGAAACTAAATTTAATCCACTTAAATAATCAACCAAAATTGAGTCTAACACTCAAACTTTCCAACACTTACTTGTGTACTGAAAAAAGCACTTGGTGTTGATAATGTTTCTGAAATTGATGTTTTTTATCGTACGCACAAAAGACAAAAAAGACAAGGCGATTTTGTTGATAGTAAGTCCAAGAGATTTCGTGTAAGTGAATATATAATGTCATTTATTTTGTTTTTATTTATTTAAACTATACGTACTATATGGAGTTCTTTCCAATTGATTATATTTATTTTAACTGTGTATGTAGGATGTATATGAAGATGTTCGAGCCCAATAACATGAAAATGGTGCTCTATTGATCAGCTTGAATTTGATCCTACTTCTTGGGTAGAAGCAATTGGTGGATCGTCTAAGGGTTGTGTGTATGGATTCGGATACCATAAGCTAGCTAATGAAGTAATGCCGAATATTTCACATTCTTTTCTAGGTCAACATGCTGCTACTACCACATCTCATTATATTAAATAATTGGAGAGTAGGTTGGATACATATGAGAAGAAAGTAGAGAAGCTTATTGATATTATAAAGAAGTTGGCCCAAAACAGTGACGTGGAGGATTTGGCAACATCTAATTCTGAGTCGATTGATGGCTCGTTTAGAGATAATCTTTCAGAATAGGTTTGTTCAGTATTATGTTAGTTCTTTTTATTTATTTTATCATGATATTTTTTCTATCTAGCAACTATTTTGTATTGGATAAGGTTGATTTTGAGTTTTTTTTTAACATATGTTGGATCGTTATTGTTTTCATAATTATGGAATTAATGAACTTTTGATATATTTTGCGGTAATTTATCTTTATTGATGTACAAAATTTGTGGCACAGGTTTTGATATACAGCAATATTTTAAAAAATAATAAATATAATTATTTATAATAACTTGCAATATTGACCAAATATTCACCGACTGAATCGTCAGGGACATTGGACCACTCGTTGGTGAATCACTGACGGATTGTTTGTTGGCATATTGGTTACTGACCATCGACAATATAATCCGTCATTTAATTATTTGGACATAATCCACCGACGAAATATCCGTCATTAAATCACCGACCGAAGTTTTATTGAATATTGGTGATGATCGCCAACAATATAATCCGTTGCTACATTTGGTGAACCGCCGACGGCATTGTTGTCGGTATATTGGTGACCGACCGCTGACAATATAATCAGTCGGTACATTATCATAACGACGGATGCCACTGACGGACTTTCCGTTCGTGAATCACTGACTGAATACATATTCGGTCGGTACAATTGCCAACACCTATACCGACAGAAATATGCGTCGATAAGTTGAATTTTACTGACGAAAAATTTAACCTTTTTATGATTATTTTAGCGAAGGAAAGTGAAGTATCTACTAACGGAATTTCCGTTGCTACGTCACCGACGAAAAAAAAACATTCGTCGGTACGGTTTAGCGTCGAGGGTTATACCGACCGATTAATGTCGTTGATAAATCCGTCAGTGATCTCATTTCGCGACAAGTTTTGATAGATTACCGAAAAAAAATTCTGTCGGTGAAGCCCTGTTTTCTGTTTGTAGTTTTTTTTCTTTTTTTCTAGAACTATTTAGCTTCCACCGAATTGGTACAAGAGGTGGCTTGATTTGGTAGAGGTGGCTTGCCAATTGATTTAGTAGTTGCAGGGGAGCCTTATTGATCAATACGAAGATTAAGTTCCTAGCTTTCAACAATATTTCATCCATTCTTCATCCGATAAGAAAATTCAATTATAAAGAAAGAAAAATTAGATATTACATAACATAAACATAGAAAAAAAGATATAGATGAAAAAAAAAAAAGCCAACCAAAGAATAAAAATTCCTGAACATCTCAACATTTACATTAAATCTCATATTTCTCAACATATATTGCTTTTCACTTTCAAATTTTCAAAATATATATATATTCAACATTATAATAAAAAATTGAAAAAATCCATCAATAAACAAAATATGATATTTATAAATGAGAGGTGACAATGCTTGTAATTTCTAAGAGAATGACTATGATATGGGAACAGGTTTAGGAAAGCTCAAATTTGACATTTGGAAGAATACCCGTAAAAATTATTAGACAAAAGAGGCATAGGCGTAGAAGCCCGTACAAGGGAGAAGACGGGGTGGAGGCGGAAGTGTTCTAAAATGATAAAACCCGACCCAATACACAGAAAAAATGTATTTATATTTATATATGCGGGCGGGTCGGGTTAGGGACGGGTTTTAATATTAAAACACGTAAATTGACCCACATTTTTCGGGTATCCAAGTTAGAATGCTACATTTAAAAAAATTACATTTGGAAACTTGCGGGTTGCGAGCAAGTTCAATCTCATCGGGCGTGCGGGTCAGGTTTGACGGATTTATGAACACGCCTAGTAGCGCATGAGGTCCTACAATGATGATCTACACAAACCTACCCATTTTATTCTAGGATCTAGCATTATTAGAGACAACAATATAACTTTTGAACTTGGTACCATTGAAGTCAATACCCGACACACCTGAATTATGGATCGGACGAAAACCCATTCTAGAATACATTCACGTTTGGGGTTCCCAACATATGAAGCAGATAAGTAAAATCTATATCAAAAGTAAGTCTATTTGTAGGTTACGCTAAAGGAACGGTACGGCATCTATTTTGATGATCACGTGAATTATAGTATCTACAAATGCTAAGTTTGTTGAAGAGAATTATGTAATGAGTCATTAACCTAAGAATTTAATAAGATTAAAAGAATTAAGAACTACTAACAACATACACACTAATACTTGAAACACAAGAAGAACCAACACAAAACTAAATCGATGGCCCATACCCTACTTTGAGTGAGAGGGCTATTGAGGATCGAGCAATTACACCTATAGTGCCTATTCGTAGTGGGAGGACCGTGAGAGGTATATGTTCTTGTGAGAGTCTTTCGATAAGGTCCCTGAAGAAATAGAACACGAACATCTTGATCAACTCTAGATCATGAAACATTAATTTTGATCAAGCAATCGACTATTGGTTTTGATCAATGTCCAGATAAACTATGTGTATATATGAGGTATAATGGATGTGTGGTGTTACTTTTAATGTTGTACGTTGATGACATACTTCTGATTGGAATTATATGGGAGTGCTATCATTAGTTAGGGTATGGTTATCTAATCAATTCGATATGAAAAATGTGGGTGAAGCAACATGTATTATTGGGTTCAAGCTTATGCAAGATCGCAAAGAGATGTTAGGGCTATCACAATCAAGTTATATCACTACACTCCTTACCCTCTTTAGTATGCGATCTTCCTTAATGAAAATTTTGACGAATGCATCTACATTATGCAACTCTAGATTATTGAACATATGTTTTGATCAAGCAATCAAATATTTTGGTTTTGCCCGATGTCCAGATGAACCATTGATATATAAGATGTGTAATGGAAGCGTAGTGGTATTTTTATTGTTATATATTGATGAAATTTTACACATTGAAAATGATATGGGAGCTTTATCATTAGTTAGGGTATGGTTACCTAGTCAATTTGATATGAAGGACTTGGCTGAAGCAACATATATTCTTAGGTCAAGCTCATGCAAGATCGCCAAAGTAAGATGCTAGGGCTATTGCAGTCAAGTAATATCGCTACAGTAAAATAATTTGTAACATTTAATAGAAAAATAAATTTATATCGCTAAATTAGTCCTTACCCTCTTTAATATGCAAAAAATACTAGAAACATGCTTTACATTTTAGACATTGAGTTCATCTTTCTAAGGGTCAATGTTCTAAGACATTTGATGAGATTAGAAATATGAAAGAGATTCCTTATGCTTCGCAATTTGAAGCCTTATGTATGCATAATGAGTAGATACCAGTCTAGTCCCGACTTTGAGCATTGGAACTGAGTAACACATATTCTCAAGTATATTAGTGGACTAAAGACTATATGTTAGTGTACCAAGGTGCCCATCTAATGGCTTTAGGATACACGTAACAGACTTTCAAACTAAAAGAGACTCAAGAATATTTACTTTGTTGTATGTGTTTACTTTGATAGAAGAGCCCATTAGTTGGATAAAAGCATCAAGTAATCTTGTATTGGTGATTCAACTATGAAGGCCGATATGTAGCTGCAAAAGGAGATGTTTGGTTAATGAGCTTTCTTCTAGACTTAGAAGTGGTTCCAACAATTAAACCGACTATGACATCGTTCCAAAAGCGCAACGATTGCAAACCTGGAACAACCAAGACCTCACAAAAGAGGAAACCACGGAGAATGCGAGTATCACCTTATTCAAAAGTTGGTTAGCCGAGATGATGTAGTGGTTAAGAAGACAACATCATAGTCTTTCGGCGAAGACTATCAATAGTCACCTTGAAAGATTAACGTTAAGATACTTAACTTTGTGTTGCAGTCTGAGAGATTGTAAGTATAGTAGAATAAAAACCTCATTTTATCTATGTTAAATGATTTCTTTTAATAAAATTTTATTAGTTTGAGTCATATTCAGAATCTTCATTTGGGAATTTTATGCATTTAATTTATTTCTTAATTAATTGTTGGTACAATATTGTATTCACAAATATATAGCGTGTTGAATTTAGGTATCACAGATCAGATTATTTTGTTAGTTCTTATATAATATAAAGTTATATAGTGGACAATCAAGATGGAATTGGACAAATCATTGGGATAAAGATTGTAACACAATGTTTAAGTAGCATATATGTATTATATTAAACGAAAAATAACTATGAAGTTAATTCTTTAACTTATTTTGATAGCATGTTGGCAAATGTTGAATATGGCAAAGAAAAATAATTGTTTTATTATAAACTGAAATCCTAGTATTTCTAGTTATTATCAGTAAATTACTTATTTTCTTAATCAATAGGCATTTAACGTATAAATTTGTTAGTGTACTCTACTTTGATAAAAAAATGGATGGTATTCAGATTGACTCAGGATGTCCATCAATTTGGGTAGATACATTAATTATTTGATGGAGATTATATTGATCGAAAGAAATTAGCATCTTTAAATGTGAGATTGTACGTTGAGTAGCTTGTAAGTTTTAATAGTGCCTAAGACTTGGTCGAATCCTTATCTATGAAACAACAAGTAATATTGCATGTCTCCAATTAGAATTGGGTAAATTAAACCTCAAAAAGTAAAGGTGTAGCATTCAATTGCAAGTTCTTAGTAAAGAACTCTGCAAAGCCATTTTGAGTGTGTATATGTGCATCTAAATGTTCAACATCAATAGAGCTAATATGATGTAATCATTAAATACTTGATATATAAATTCGTTCACTTTATCAAGCTATATATTCTTAATAGGATAATGATGAAATTGAGCTCTCCATCTTATACTTTGAGAAATAAAAGATAGCAAAAGCAATAGTACGTGTTGGCTGAAGAATTACATATGAGCATCTTGAGATGCATCTATTAGGACCATAAAATAGCAAAATGGTCCACAAGAAATAGGTCTACAACTATCCCCTTGAATTATTTATTAAAACGATAGAGATTCACTGCCAATTATTTTTATTGGAGATGGTCTTATAATCAGTTTTTCTAGTGATCAGCAAGCAACATACAGGTAAAAGAATCTTCCGATGGAGGAAGCCCACAATAATATTTTTATTCGATGCATCTTAATCGACCTTGGGTGGCCTAGTCGATCGTGCCAAAGTATAAAGAGGTTTAATTTGGATGATTGAACTTCTTATTCTACACAATGTTTGATTCTATTTGGGCATAGGGTCGCATAATATAATTCCAATGTGAAAACTGAGAGTTTTTCTTTAACATGCTTCTTGCATAAAAAAAAATGGATGTAATACAAAGATATTTCACATTCCCCTCATTCAGAGTCTCGATATGAAATCCATTCAGATGTATATCTTTGAAATTGACTAAGGGTCCATTTGGATTGATGGATTTGGAAGTGGATTTGATTTGGGGAAGGGATTTGAAATGACTCCAATTTGGAGTCATTTGAAATCCACCACTATTGCTCCAAAATCAACTAAAAATGAGGGTTGTGGATTTGAAATCCATCTCCAAATCTCTCAATCCAAACAAGTCCAAGGAATTTGTTATTATGAATTTGAAATTCCTCCCCTAAATCCATCTATCCAAATCAAAATGCACCATAAGTTTCTTTTAGATTTGCAAGAGTACAAATTAAAGCCTCATTTTTTTTATCAAAATATTCTTTCCACCGAGCAAAATTATACTTGTTCTTCAAGGGTCATTAATTAATTTTGTAATCCCAAATATCGTACTAACATTTGCTTTTGCCAATTTTAAATCCGAGAAATTTTTTTAACTCAAAAAATAGTGTGTTGTTCCAGTGTCAACTAAACATATATCTCTATCATCTAAATTGCTTACGTCCTTGTCATTTTCCATGATTCTTAGTGAAATGATTAGGGGTTCGTGCATTGCTCATAACGTATAATAAAGCTAGTGAGAGCACAAAAATTGAAAACTAAATAGAATAATTTAGAGAAGCAAGAGTGTGCATGTATTTTTGTTTTTTCTTCAATTGTCTAAATACTAATATACTATAGAGATTAAATTCTGAGCGGATGAGCCGATATTTAATATAAATCGGACTCCACTAATTTTTTGACATGTGGCACTTTTAAGTCTAACTCTTGATAAATCAAGCTAATATAATTAGGGTTAGAGGCGTTAAGGGTTCTACTGGGGTTTTCTTTTTTCCTTTTTTTTTTCCAATTATTAGAATACTAATTATATTTTAATTTAAATTATCCACGTGTCAATCATCCTATGGCATCCGATTTTTTTATTAAAACAGACCATTTGGTCTAAATTTGCACCTTATATTATATATATATAAAATTGAAACATGACAAGGTAGATGACTAAATCCCCTGCATAGACCAACATAGATGAACTTTTTTCCCTAAAGTTTTCACCTTAATTAATTTATTTTCAACATAGTAAATCCACGCATGGTCTGAAGATGATTTTACAAGCAACCTTTGAAAATTAAGGTTACTTTAATTTCTCTCTCCAGAAGAAAAGGAATAAATAGAGAGAGATAAATAAATAAACTCGTAGCCGCAATAAGGACAAATCAATCAAGAAAAACCTCCTCTAATTCATGCACCATAAACAATAAACAAAGCACAAATAGTACTGAACATCACTATCTTCATCTCTCTCCCACACATTCTATTAAATATCCTCTTCTCTCTCTAGAAATTAAAAAGAAGAAAAAGAAATTCAAGAAAGAAGAAAAAGGAAAGCATAAAGTATTCCAAAAAGCAGAAAGCTATATCTAGCACACAAATGAAACAAAAGTTTCTCTCTCCAAAAGAAAAAAACTTCTCTTGAGCAAAATTCTTGAAACTCTTTCAGTATGTCTAACGAAGACAATAGTAATTCTTATAATATTAATAATCCTTATTATTCTTTCCATCAAGATCACATTCACACCATATCATCATCACCACAAGGGTTTGAATTTCCCATCACCACCACCACAAGTCATAATAATTACAACCACTTTCATGATCTCTACAACAACCACCACCGCCACAACCAGCAACCGCCGCCGCCGCCTCTGCGAAACCCTAATTTCGATAATCGGATCGACCATTCTTCTTCTTCTGATGGTATTATGAGCTTCTCGAACTTCTTGCAAGTGGAAGTAGCAGAATACAACGCTCTATCAAATGCTTTTGATTTGTCCTGTTCATCTTCTGATCAATTAGCTGCTACTAATTATGATAACTCAAATAATGATGATCAACTAATAAATATTGCTGCTTCTGCTGAAAATCCACGCACACCAAACTCTTCGGTGTCGTTTTCTTCGCAGGAGGCCGGACTCGAAGACGATTATTCGAAATCAGATCTGCAACAAAAAGTTTGTGAACAAGGAGATCATGATCATGCCAAATCTGAGAATATGTAGGTCTTACTTTATTTCTGTATTTATTTTTTATTTGTGTAGTACTTGATGTTTTGAAATTTGGTACATTTTATTAGTTGCATATACTGTGAAGGTGAGGACTTGTCTATATATTCCAAGTGGAAGTTTCCATTGGTTCACTACTTACTACTTAGCTTATTTTCAAAGCTCAAGATAAAAAGAGGTTATATATATCTGATTTTTATTTTTCCACTTAATTTTTTGTTGTAGTCTGAGATATAAACTAAAGGATTTGATGAGATCAGGATAAGAAAAGACAAAACCCTAGTATATATCTCTGGCAGTACTGGATTTCTTGTCTCGCAACGATCAATTAATTAGTTGCAAAGATTTTATGCAAATAAAATGTCTGAGCTAATAGCTAGGGTTCTGTCTGTCATATATATATATATATACACTTAGCTTACAGTTGTGTGTGTGTGTGTGTGTGTTATTGTCAGGAAAGCAAAGAAAAAGGAAGTGAAAAATAAAAAGGAAAGACAAGTGAGGTTTGCATTCATGACTAAAAGCGAGGTTGATAATCTTGAAGATGGTTACAGATGGAGAAAGTATGGCCAGAAGGCAGTCAAAAACAGCCCTTTTCCAAGGTCTCTCTCTCTCTCTCTCTCTCTCTCTCTCTCTCTCTCTCTCTCTCTCTCTCTATATATATATATATATATATATATATATATATATATATATATATATATATATACATTATATATATATATATATATATACATTATATATATAAAAATTAAATAATTGATATAAATTTAATTATGCAAAGAAGTCATGATCATATCATATATATTATAGGAGTTATTACAGATGCACCAGCCAGAAATGCGGCGTTAAGAAACGAATAGAGAGATCATTCGAAGATCCGTCGATTGTGATCACCACCTACGAGGGCCAGCACAACCACCACAGCCCCGCCACCATCCGTGGCAGTGCCGCCGCCCTCTTGGGATTCTCTCCGCCATTTCAGTACAACAATTATATCTTCCCTCAAGATAATCAAATGTTTTTCCCTTCAACTTATAATCATAATCATAATCCGGAAAACCACAGAATCAGTAATTCCACCTACAACATGCAGACAAATCAGATTGGTGGCCACCACCAGCATCTTCAGGAGCAGCTTGATCAGCTTCCTGATCATCACCAATAAACAGAATTATCTCTCTCTCTCTCTCTCTCTCTCTCTCTCTCTCTCTCTCTCTCTCTCTCTCTCTCTCTCTCAATATTGCATTTGTAATTGTAGTATTCACCTAATTAATCTAACATAAGATTTGATGATTTGATCCAGCTGGTTTCTATTTTTCGTACCTAATATATAGTATCATTTGTATTTGTTAGCTAGGAATTCGTGGTGATCGTATTGGCATAATTGAATATTTTCTTTAATTATAATTATATATGTTGTTAGAAGTCTTCTTGATAATATAATAAAATATACGTCCTATCAAGTTCCAAGGACCCAATATAATACATGTGTGTTTTTCTTAAAGGGAGCATATATATAATATATATAGTGGTTGATTCTTCAATCTAACACAAATAATGACTTACTTATCAAAAAAAAAAAAATAACACAAATAATGACTTTGAATAATTCATGATGAACTAGGCGGTACAAATAACATACTTATATTATACATTATATCTTGTAGATATTACATTTGGTGAAATATATTAAACGTAATACTAGTAGAAAAATGATTTTATTTACTGCGATCATTAACCGTAGCAAAAGAGATCAAATTCGTACTAAAAAGGTTTTTGTTACGCATTTGCTACGAATTTGCCCCATATACGGGCGTGACAAAAGCTTTGCTACGGTAAATGGCCGTACCAAATATTTTTTTGTTACAGTAAATCCTAGTATTTTTACTACGACTTTAAAATTGTTCCGTAGTAAAAAGTACATTTTGTTACGGTTTTTTACCGTAGCAAAAAAGTTCGTAGTAATAAGCAAATTTTCTACTAGTGTAAGTTTTATGTTTTACGTCATGAATTTACATACATATGTATGTAGATGCAAAATAAATATTTGGGCAAATTGCAAAAACACTAATGGCAAGAGTACTTATTTAAAAACGGAATATCCTATTTTTTTATTTTGCAAATATATCCACCATTAACAGTTCAACACTTATTTGCAACTAAGGAAAGATCTCTCATACATATATACCAAAATTGTCCATAACTCCTTGAAATCCCATTTCACCCAAAATTCACAATTTAAACCTTAATTTCACCGATTAATCAATTTTGATCACTAACCCAATTTTGACCCCAATTAACAAGGGGTAGCTTTTTTATACGACTGATTTTAATCTGAATAAGAGTGCAAATAAGTCGTCTTCGGAGGGCTTATATGCAATTCCCCATATTTATTTAACAATACACATCACACCCGATGAAATTCATTGTATATGATTTGAGGTTAGCTTGCCGGTATGCATTATTGGACGATGGAATCATAATTGGCATGATAAATAAGTTGTGATAAATAGTGGTCGCACGTTTTTTCGCCTTTAAGATTTACACAAATCATTTAAAATGTATCAAGAGTGTGAGATTGTTGACCCTAGCTCTATACCTTAATTCCTGGGGCATCATAGTGCAATTCATTAATCAATTTGCAACGTTTACTTATATTTTTATTGTTCTATGATTGTATTTTCAGAGATTTGAATAATATCAAAGTAACTTTTATTTCCTTTTGGCATTTTGAAATTATGAAATTAATTTTATGGTAAATTGCTAGCACATCTCCTGAATTAAGATAAGGAAAAAATAAAAAAAATACTTCTCTTGTTTTTATAATTACATTTAACCCCTCGAGGTATGTATTATTACATTTCCCCCTTATGATATCAACAATAAAATAATCTTTTAGATTCCAAGAATATATTCATCCACAAAATTTATTTTTGCCGTCGTACTATTAACCATTAGGGATGTGATTGTATGATTTTTATTTATTAAGGCGCCAATTATAATATTTTCTAGATAATATTAAATTATGGGGTAATATGCTAGGAGCCCCTCAACACAAATATAATTTAAAGTGGATGACAACCTCAAATGAAATATTTTAACTAAATTCTTAGTTCAAAGTAAAATTTGACCCACATTCTTTTATTTTTGTTTAATTCGAAAATACTCTTAATATAAATATTAATAAATTAGGTTTATCATTCATTTCTCGCTTCCCCTTATCTTTCTTTTTCCAGTCGTTTCTCTCTTCTTTTCGACCGTTCCACCTTTTTATCTCATTCTCTCATATTTTTTACTCCATTCTCTCTCTCTCTTGCAAACCGATGGGGGGCAAACTAAGGATTCCAGCGTCGCCGAAATATGAGGAGGCTGAAGGGGCCGATGCAGAGATCTGAAAAGTTTGATGTTCTTGGGAACCTCGACGGCGATGTGGTGGAGGGGGCGATTGTAGAAGAGGGTAGCGAAGGTGTCAATGTCTATGGCGATGACGGTGGTGATCGTGGTTATAAAGGTGATGGTTATGGTGGAGATGGCCATTGGAGATAGTGATATGAGATTAGATCGACAGTGGGAGGCGGTTGCATCAATCTAGGGCTTTTTGACGGCGCAAGGGTTTTGGTTGACGGCTAGGATTTGATGGATAAAAGTTGGTGGCGGCTGGAAGTTGTTGGTTCCTAGGGTTTAGCGATGGTTAAGAGTTTGTTTTGTTGCTAGGATTTGAAAAAATATGCTGTAGTAAACCATAGTACACCGCAGTATATCATATTACACCAAAATATCATAGTACGTTAGAGTGTAATATAGTCTACTACATTTTGACAACAGATAAAATTAAAAAAAAAATTATGTAAATTGAAATAAAAAAATGAAAAGCGTGTTTATGTTTTTAAATTTTTGATATTATATATAAAAAAGGAAACAAATGTTTTAATAGTGCAAAAAATGCTAAAATCAAGAAAGAAAAACGTGTTTTTTGTAAAAAAAAAATATTAGATGAAAAAATGAAAATACTAAATGCAGACTAAACGAAAAGTACGACAGGTGTTTTGGTGAGCAGTGCATTTGTTGGAACTCTATTGCATCCATAATCAATTACGATTTAGTAGTTGATTAAGGTATTAATCGACTACAATTTTTATTTGATTTTGATTTTGTTTTATTGATTTCTTGTTTTGCAACATGCGGTTGAGCTTTATTTAGTCGTTGGTTACTGCAATGTAGTAGTTGTTTTGCCACATGAATATTTATTTTATTTTACTTTTGGTAAAAATAGTTGATTTCGCTATTTTTTAGTTGTTTTTATATTTTTGCGGTTGGTTGCTATTGTTTGGGTTCTGCTGTTGAATCGTGTTGGATGTCACTGACGACATTACAGTAGCTTTTGTTACTTTTGAAATTAATTACATTAATCAACTATTAGTTAGTAGTTAATTTCATTATTCAATTACAATTTTAGTAGTCGATTTCCTTAATCGACTATGCTCTACAGTTGATTAATATCATAGTCGATTAATTACCCGACAGAAAAAAATTAGAAAACAAAAAAAAATTTGAAAAAGTAAAACAACAATAATTAAAAAGGAAAAGAAATAAAAAACTAATTAAAAAAATAAAACACCCAAGTGGTTATTGTGTGTAATAGGAATAAGATAGTGGATGAGAAATTTCGTGGTTATAAAATGTCATGAATGGTCATGAATTTATCTTAAATGGGACAAATATGAATGGACTTCTTCGTATTATCATAATATTATTCGATAAATTTTATCGAAGAGTCCATTTTTTAAAGGGGTAATTTTTATAGGCACTCTATTCTAAGTTCATGTATGTTTTAGGTGGTGTTTGCAAATGATTATTTAAAAGCAGAAGTTAGTGATTGTGATTTAAGTTAGTTTTAAGTGTTTATTTCTAAAAGTTGGGGGTGTTTGCAAATATTTCGGAAAATGAACTAAAATTGAAAAAGCAGGGTTATGGGTGTTTTTAAAAATATAGCTTAAAGCAGATTATTTTAAGAGAAGCAAAAGCAAAAGTTGATTTTGCAAACACCTAAAAACAGATTATGAGCAAAAAAACCGCATAATCACTTTCAAAAAGCATTTGCAACTAAGTCATAAATCTTATTTTGCTACAACACCTACTATTATTTTTGGCTAATTTGCTTTTTGCATCAAAATATGAAAATTCCCTTCCTAAATATAATTATTCACCAAATCGGGTTTTAGATAAAATTGAGATGAAAAATCTCAAATCGTGAGATTGAAGCTGCGAAACATCTCCCTCGTTTCTTTCAACGCAAACGTTGTTACCCTATCCCCTTAATTCTCAGATCAATGGAAAGTTTGTAATTCTGCAAATAGCCACAAAAGGGAAAAATAATCTAATCTCGTCAAATTGAAACATGCCAAACCTCTCCCCCATTTCGTTCAACTCAAACTCTATAACCATAGCCCCTTATTGCTAAGATCGATGGAGATTATGTAGGTCTGCAAACCTCCACAAAAGAAAACATAACTGAGAAGATGGTGCAAAATAGAAAAAGTACAGGTAATTTACTATATATTGCATATCTTTGAATCGTTTTTAAATCGCGATTCATTGACGGAATGCAATGGATAATTTATGAATCAAGTGAAAGATAGAGATTTGGAGTCTACGACCCCAGATAAGAATTTCGTTTTATGCAAAAGTCTTTTAATAACCACCTAATAAAATGGACCTATAGCTATAATTATCTAACAAAATGGATCCCCGTTTATATAAGTTTCAAATGAGAGGTTCCAGCCAATTATCCCTTGTTTTAAAGTAGTATATATATATATATATATATATATATATATATATATATATATATATATATATATATATATATATATATATATATATATATATATATATATATATATATATATATATATATATATATATATATATATATATATATATATATATATATATATATATATTAATACAAATAACAAATAGAACTAATATAATAACTGTGGTTACGGCAAGGTTCATTTTGTTTTTGGTGGAAGAATGAATATATTTTGGGGGAATGTTTTTGGCTCTTTGCCAAACTTAAAACTTATCGGATGGAATTAAAATATTATCGAAAAAAATTGGTCCACTTGATCAAGTTCCTTGCTCAACTTTTCTTGCAGGATTTGAGGTCGGATGGTCATACATTACTTGCTTGTTTGGTATTTCAATATTTGGCGAATGTAATTTATGGTAAATTGTATCTACACCTTTGACGTATGCTAAATAATTTTAAGGTTCTTGTGGTATCGATAATTACAACTCCCTTTCTGAAACATTGTTAGAAACTATAATGGGATAATGCATTGGATACGTTATTCCGATAGATTTCTAATGGACTATTAGTTTCAGAAAGTGGTGGACACAACATAGAGCTAAGGGTGATTTAAGAAATGTTGGGGGGCCATGTCAGCCCCTAACTCTATGTTGTCTCCACCACTTCCTGAAACTAATTGTTCGTTAGAACGATATCAAAATAACACAGCTAATACATTATCCTGTTAGAGTTTCTAACGATGTTTTAGGGAGGTGATTGTAATTGTTGAATTTTGAATGCCTATGGAAATCGACTCATCTGTTGAGACATACTACATGTTACGACATTAGGTGACGTAACAGAATTGTTGTGTTGTCACAGTAATAAATCTACGAAAAGCAGAATAAAGAACACAACAATTTAATGTGGTTCGGATACAAATGTACCCTACATCCACGAGGACTTGCAAAACTAGTTCAGATTTAAGTGTACATTAATAGGACTTAATAAAACACTAAAGACTCCCTCTTTATGTGATACGCCGTTCTTGCACACGACTCGAACTTGTTGATAATCAAAGCAATTCCTCCTCCGCACTCTTGGACTTCCTCCAATGTTGAACTTCCTTCAAACGGCGGATCGACCTCTCCCGAGATCTTTTAAGCACTTCTCCCGAAACGCCGATCTTCTTTATGGCCTGGTAGAAGAAACCTGTTCTGTTGCCACACCTGCCGTGCAGACAGGGCTGCAGCACGGGCTGCACCCTTCAAAGCCTTTATGCTGGGATTTTTCTTATTAAAGCTCCATCGGACTCATATGAGGTTGAGGGCCTTATATAGGCACGAAATCCACCACCCTAAACCTAACTTGGGCCCTAAGAAACCGATTAACTAGGTAATAGAATCCTAGTCGATTTCTACTTCTATTCTAGATAAGTACAAAAGATACCTAACTAGAATATAATACATGGAAACAAATCTAAGTCCTAATAATAATATTACAAAAATAGGACTCTAATTAATTCCAAAATAAACATGGAAAACAAATCTTTGCCAATCTTTAATTTCCACGTATGACGGATTTCTTCAATCTTCACAAATAGAAATCTCGTGCCAACAATCTCCCCCTTTGGCATAGATTGGTTAGAATCCATGTTTAACAAGAACTCCCCCTGCAGATGAGATTTACTCCCCCTGCAACAGAGATGCCACTTTTCTTCACCCGTCTTGGTCTTCTATCAGAGTGTCCCATCACGGGGCACGTTACAACGCAGCGGAATTGGGTGAATGTCGTGACAGACTTCCGTCTCAACATTCCTTGTGAACACACGTCATCCAATAAGCAAATCAAACAAATCAAAACCCAAAATCAGACACTAAGTATATCTAGTGACCCGCTCTGATGCCAATTGTTGAATTTTGAATGCCTATGGAAATCGACTCATCTGTTGAGACATACTACATGTTACGACATTAGGTGACGTAACAGAATTGTTGTGTTGTCACAGTAATAAATCTACGAAAAGCAGAATAAAGAACACAACAATTTAATGTGGTTCGTATACAAATGTACCCTACATCCACGAGGACTTGCAAAACTAGTTCAGATTTAAGTGTACATTAATAGGACTTAATAAAACACTAAAGACTCCCTCTTTATGTGATACGCCGTTCTTGCACACGACTCGAACTTGTTGATAATCAAAGCAATTCCTCCTCCGCACTCTTGGACTTCCTCCAATGTTGAACTTCCTTCAAACGGCGGATCGACCTCTCCCGAGATCTTTTAAGCACTTCTCCCGAAATGCCGATCTTCTTTATGGCCTGGTAGAAGAAACCTGTTCTGTTGCCACACCTGCCGTGCAGACAGGGCTGCAGCACGGGCTGCACCCTTCAAAGCCTTTATGCTGGGATTTTTCTTATTAAAGCTCCATCGGACTCATATGAGGTTGAGGGCCTTATATAGGCACGAAATCCACCACCCTAAACCTAACTTGGGCCCTAAGAAACCGATTAACTAGGTAATAGAATCCTAGTCGATTTCTACTTCTAGATAAGTACAAAAGATACCTAACTAGAATATAATACATGGAGACAAATCTAAGTCCTAATAATAATATTACAAAAATAGGACTCTAATTAATTCCAAAATAAACATGGAAAACAAATCTTTGCCAATCTTTAATTTCCACGTATGACGGATTTCTTCAATCTTCACAAATAGAAATCTCGTGCCAACAGTAATTATCGATACCCCTAGAATCTTACAGTTATTTTAGCATACCTTAGAGGTATAGGTGTAATTTATCATATAATTTATGGTCAAATTCTTTATCCACTACAAATAAAAAATGTTGTTACTATATGTCACTAGTAGTGGTATCACTAATTCTTTATACATAGTGACGATAAAAATCGAAAGATCACTTCCTATAGTGACAGTCAAAAAATTTAAATGACAATAAAATGAGCTATTAGTGACAACATATAAAATGTTATAACTTTTAAGTTTAAGTGATACAAATAAAGTATCACTATTCACTAATATCCTTTTTTCTTGTAGTGATTTGTCGTTATATTTTATCATTTGTTGCTGTTGTTTTATGCATACTATTATTATTGACGTTTTAAATCACAGTGTATAATAATAGTGATTAATAGCCAGCCATTTGTTCTACAAGAAATGACAACACATAATACCGTAACCTCTTTAGCTAAAAGAATGGTCACTATTTGTATCACTAATTCAATATATTGACAACATCTAATGATTTAGAGATATACATGAGCTATTAATAACAAGATACAAACTATTGATACTTAAATGTAAATATTTGGTTACAAGTTCTGGTATTGTCACAATATGATTATCGTTGATGTCATTTTCGGTTTTCACATGCCGTTTGAAATTCTCCCACGAATCGTCTCGTTAAATTCATGCTTTATAATCTTGTTAGAATGGAAAAGTAGATAAAATACATGGATTCAATCAGCTTAATAATGAGACTAATATTACAAAGGGGCCTTGAGATATAGGTCCCTAGTGACAAAACTTATTAGAACTAAATGACAAGCTCAACTAAACATTTGTTTCACATCCTTTATAAAATTCATTCCGAAAATGCCCCTCCACTAACAAATTTAAAATATTTATTAAGTAATTAAACTGCAATAATTATTTTTTTATTCTACATTTAATAATTTTATTTTTCCGCGTGACATTTCTTAAATACCCAATTGTCTTCTTTTTACTTTCTTTCTTTATTTTAGTATTTTATTGACTTTTATAAAAAAACTACGTTGTTCTTTTTCCTTTTTTTATACATTTTAGAAAAAAATATATTATTTTTCATTTTTTTCATAATTCAATTTATATGTTTTTCATTTTTTTTTTAATTTTTAGTTTATCTTCTATCGGTCACGTAGTCATCTATAGTTACCGTAGTCATTATCGTCGCTTGTAGCCTAAAATTTGAACTCCACTTCGACGTACATTCTTTGTCTGTTCATATACACTACAACAATCTGTAGTAGACCATGATATACTATGGTGTACTATGGTATACTACGGTGTACTATGGTTTACTACGGTATACTATTTCGAACCCTAGCCGCGAACAACTTGCAGTCCTCGCTAACCCTAGCTGTAAATGCAGCCGCCACGAAATTATAGCAGCCAACAGCCGCAGTCGCCGCCTTTTGGAAAACCTAGATCCGCGACGAACTCCACCTATGAAAACGAATCTTCAAAATCCCATAATCCTCGAACCTTTCATCATCTTCCTCTTCGTTACGTAACCTAGATCTGCCATCATCGCCCTCACTGCCATAACCATCGCCCCCCATATCGCCATAACCACCCCAGCATAAATATATCAAGCTCTCTAAATTTAAAAAAAAAATTAAAAAAAAAAAAATAAATAAATAAATAAATGAAAAACCTCTTATTGAAAGAACGACAGAAGCTCGGTTTTATCATTTCCATGGTGGTAGTTAATTATGCTATAAATCTCGACCGCACACAAATTTACTCTACAACATCGTCGCATCAGATTCATCCGGCAATGAAGCGGGTCTTCTCTTCTCCACTCACCGCCTAATCCTTTTGCCGTCCGTTATTCTCGATAGCAAAACCCAGCGTCGTTGCCGTCAATCCCAGATCTAACATATCCTCTCGATATGAAAGAGACCACCACTACAGAAAAAGAGAAAAGAGAGAGAAGAGGGTGGGGCGGTTGAAGAAGAGAGAAACTCAGGGTAGGCGGCGGTTGAAGAAGAGAGTGGGGAAAGAGAGAGAAAAAAGAGAAAATATAGAGAAACGTGGTTTTTTTATTAGGTATATCAAGGGTATTTTTGGGTTAAATAAAAATAAAAGGATGTGGGTCAAATTAAATTTTCAAATAAGGATTTAGTTAAAACATTCTATTTGAGGTTGTGCCTCACATCTAATTGTGTTTGGTTTTAGGGGTGTCTCCAATATTAACCCTATTACAAAATAGTTTGTCATAATAGATAGAGATACAATCAGTGTTGTAAAAATCGGTCGAGGTGGCCAATTAACTGGTCTCCAAGGTGGAGGTGGTCCAAAACCTATACGATTTTGATGTAAATGTCTGAAAAATCGCTTTTGGTCTGTGAGGCGGTTTGATGCGGTCCGAGGCGGGTCAAAAAATCAATTCGAAATCGTTTTTTTCGTTTCTTTTCTTTTTTAATTAGCCCAAAAAAAAGTTGAATTTTTAATTAAAAGAAATGAGTTTATACTTTGTTTTGTTTATGTTAAATGTTACCTTTAAAGAACCTAATGATATAAGATTTACAATATTCAATCATAATTTAATGAAGAAGGTTTTCATTTTATTTGTATTTTGTAAGGATCTTTTATATATTATAACCTTATTATTATTAAATTTTATTATGTAATTATGATATATAAATGATTTGGATAAATCATGTTTAAATATTTTTTTTATATATGTTTTGAGTATTTACAAATAATAACTAGAAATATATTATATTAAATTTGAAAATCGAATTTATTTTCGATTGATCGATTAATCACCGCTAGGTCGATTAATTGTGAGATGGCGTCTAACCGCCTTCGATCGGATTCCCGCCATTCACAACCTTAAATAAAATATTGAAAGACCATGACAATGACACTTAATTAAAAGAAGGGTAAATTACACCCACACCCCTGAGGTATGCTTAAATAACTGTAAGGTCCCTGTGGTATCGATAATTATACTCACCCCCCTGAAAGGTACTTAAAACTCTAACGGGATAATGTATTGGATACATTATTCCGATAGGGTTCTAATGGACTATTGGTTTCAGGAAGTGGTGAAGACAACAAAAAGTTATGGGTGATTTAAGAAACATTGGGGGAGCCATGTCACCCCATAACTCCCTATAACTCTATGTTATCTCCACAACTAGCTAAAAGTAATAGTCCATTAGAACCCTATCGGAATAATGTATCCAATACATGGCCTGCAATATTTCTGTCATAGACAGCAATATTACTGTCTCTGCAATATTATTGTCTCAGATACTAATTTCATTGTCTGAGACAGTAAAATTACGGTGTTGGTTGTTAAAAAAAAAAAAGTCAACTCCAACTCCGACGACCAGCTCAAAAAAAAAATCCGGCAAAAAATGTTTTCAAAAAAAAAAATCAACTCAGGCAGTTTGGCGGAAAAAGTGTTTCATGGAAAAAATATATTTTTAAAAAAATTGTGAAAATAGGGCGAAAAATATGATATATTTGTTAAATCTTTGGTCAATGTGTAAGATACAGTTGCAGTTTAATGGATGAAATTGATTTAAATTATATCATGAGATATATTTAAATAAATAAATAAAAAAACATGTAAATGGGTTTATTTATAAAACTATTTTTGAATTGAATATATATGCATTTAACCCCCCCCTAATGGGGTTATATGCAATTCGCGCAATATAAAAACTTAATTATATTCTCACATAGAGTTAAAAGTCCAAAAAGCTATTCGTATACTAATCCAGAAATTCAACTAATCGAGCCTAACAGTGATCGAGACTTCAACGAGTAACAGTGAGCCTTTAATTAGACAAGGATCGATCTATACATCATTAACTGGAGTAGTGCAGCACCATTCCATGTTAGGTAAAAGAGGTTCTCAATCTAATACTACAATCTTATTGTTGCTTACTTACCCTAATCATTAAACAAATCCCATACTTTCACACAGCTGAATTATTGTTATTATTGTCAATATAATTAGGATTATTATTATAAAGTTTGGTTGACGACAAAGATGCCCATGACAAATGGCACTTAATTAAAAAATGGACATTCATTTTTTTTGTCTTTCAAATAATTTCAGTTGATTCAAACTTATTTGCATATAAGAAAAATCTTTTTATATATACAAAAATTATACTCAATCACTTGAAACTCAATTTAACTCTAATTTCATGATTTACACCCCAATTTAGTCCAATTAACCAATTTGACCCGCCACCATCGGAGACCGCCGTTCAGCCGCCGTTGACCCTTTTTCTTTCTTTTTTTGATTTTTTTTTGAATTTTTTTTTCTGAAAAATAAATTATATTCTGAAAAAATTATTAAAATGGGGGTTAATGTGATATATTTGTTTAAATCCTGGGTCAATATGTAATATTGAGGAAGTTAGAATATAAGGATGGAATTGATAAAAATTATATTATGGAGGGTATTTTAGACTAAAAATATAGGGATAAGTTTATTTGAAATACTGTCTTTTATGTTGACCAATGTGCATTTAAATCTCTTGTCATGTCCCTCTTTGCCATTAAAGTTATATTTAGATTAGAAATTCTAATTAGATTTTAAGTAGACATATGTCCCTTAAAGTAAAATAGGGTAGTATGAGGAAACAACACACAAATTTAAATCACCGTGATACTTTTCAAAATACGTTTTTTTGCAAAAACCATCCTGTGAAATCTCTAATTGCCGAAAACACACTTGTGTCAAAAAAAATTAGCAAGTACCTCCCTGTGAAAAATAGGCAAAGCCAAATAGGTCCCTAGCAGCTTATCGTGAGCTACGCTCGCCACATATGCGATTGGGCGTGCGTTTTGGACCCTAAAAAGACCTAAATATCCTTAAAATTATAAATTTTTAAAATTACAAATTCACCCTACAAGTTTCAGCACCAATGTGAAAGTTTTGAAATTTTCAATTCAGTCCTTCATGTTTCCAAAAAATCATCTTCTCTGCCCTGATTTTCCAGCAAAAACCAGTCGGAGAAACCGACGGACCACCGACTCCTTGCTTGAATCGCGACGGAGAAAAAAAAAACAGAACTTATAAAACCCCTTCTTTTTTCATTTTTTTAATTTGTTATTTCTAAAGTTGTTTGATTATGACGATTCTCATTTTCTCTTATTCAATATATGAAATCCGTGCACCCAAATGGTGGGTATCCGAGCATTGGCAGCTTTCAAGTGGTAGTATAGCGGCGAATGTGATGGTGGGGCGGCAAATGTGGTGGCCAACGGTGAAATTTGTATGGGTGAACGGGAAGTAGATCTGGTGACATGTTTTTTCTTTTTCCTTTATTTCTTTTATTTATTTATAATTATATTTAATTATATTTTTTTCATTTTGGTTTGTTTACAATTAAAATAATATTAAAATTTATTAGGGATAGTTTAGACATTTCATATAAGTCAACAACTAATTTTACAGTAAATGGCGGTGTATTTTGTAAAATGAAATATATGGGGGGTTTTTGCTAAATTCTTTTAACATGAGGACTTTTTCACCTATTAAAAATAATAAAGGGAGGTCTGTGCTATTAGAGCTCTTTCAAAGTATTCTAACAATTATAGATGCAAAATGTACATATTTTGTGGCATTAATCGCATTATGAATGAAATTATAATTAGGAATAAGGACCCATTTTTATTTGATTTGAACAAAAGTTCATCACGGATCTTTTTTTTTTTTTGGATAAAAATACCCTCTTTTCGTATTAAAATTTTACATATGAATAGGTTGCGCTTATATTAAAAAACCATTTTTCTGTTAGTGCAAGCTTAATTGATGCTAAACTGATCGATGCACGACTTGCTAAGTTGAACTTGTTTTTATTGCCATAGTGATGTCAAAAGTGACATTAACTTTACTAAACTGACCTTAACTACTCTTCTACTCTTAATTTTGCTATACAGCTGTATAACTAATTTTGTACACAATTCAATCCAAACAAAAAAAAATTCAAAACTTAAAATATTTACTTCGTTTATCGCTTCGAATGCTATTCGAAATAATGCATTTGGAATTTGGATGAGACTGTATTGATTAAAACAATGAACATTGTCACTCAAATAATAATTTCAAAAATTAATAACTATTTTTTTCCTTACAAATTGATATATCCCTTTTGTTTATGATTAATTCAATCAAATCCTCAAAATACTCAAACAAGAAAGATTGTCTTTTTTTTGTTTGTTAGTTTTAAAATTCAATTTGAAATAATGAATTTGTTGTTTCTATTAGAGTGTTATTGACAAGACAACTTGTGTTGTCACTAAAACCAAAATTAAGAATCTCGTTAATCTGATTTGTTAAACTACTAAATCGACCCATTTTGTCCATGATACGGTCTAAGATTGAAAAACTGAAAACAAAAATATTGTTGTTTTATTTATTAATTTTCCGATGCAAGTTGATCCTAGTAATATGATTTTCGATGACAAAATAGTGGAAAAAACAATGAATATTGCTATTATATAGGACTTTAATTAAGGTTTAGAAAATTGATTATATTACATTTTTTACCGATTAATGTTTTCATGATTCGTTTCGACTCACAAAATTTCAGTGTTATTTATAGAGTTTTCAATGCAACTTGAACTGCATCAATTGTAAAATTCAAACACAAAAATTGTAGTTTTAAAGATTAGCTTTCAAAGTCAAGTTGAATTATAACTATTGTATTTTTTATTGGAAAAAAATGATTGAAAGAACAAATACTGTCACAGTAATAAATTCCAAATTCTTATGGAAATGCGAAAAATATGGTCACCTTGGACCATCATTATCACCGTCACTAACTATTTGGCTCAATCAATCAATCAATCTATATAATGCACAATCTTGGACAAAAAGTTGTTCATCAAGAATAGTAACAGTTTTATACAACATTTTACACCGCAATATTACACGATCTCATATAATTTCCATATATCTCGTTTAGTTGTCAAGATAAGATTAAATAATCTAATAAAAAATAATTGTAATATTGGACATTGGAAGGTCTAATAAAAAATATGGCTGGAAGGCAAGATAACTTATGATAATATAATATTTACGGATCGACCCGACAAGTTATTGGGGATGTCAAATATCAAATAAAGTTCAATTGTTTAGTTAATAGTGAGTAGTATCTACAACTAAATGTGGTTTAGAGAATGAGAATCCATGAATGATACGAGTCAAGACCGTCGTTCGCCGGAACGGAACGGGAATGGTTCCCTCCGTTTCGAAAACCATAATCAAAACGAATTTTTTGCACTGTGACGCACCGGAACGCGGGGAAACGGCAGGATGGGCAACGGCCGCGACGCGGTCGGAACTGTTAGAGTAGGTGATCAACAAGTCAACGTGGTCTTGTATATATTATTGTAATAAATAATTAATTTTGTCTTAATGGTAAAACCAATTTTGGCATTCTATATTTTGTCCTTTGCACGCGCATAGATTTAATCCTCACAGTTATTCTAATATAACTGTTAAATCTAGTTCCTAGTCAACGGGTTACGCCATTAATGAGGATACCGGCCTTTCTCATTAGAGACTAGCACTTAGTCTATATGTATTGTGTCTCATCAGTAATCGCTATTGTGATAAGTGGGTATTCAAATAGGTGACTTCACTGAACTCATTCATCATAGAAATCCATAAGTGGTTCCCAATTATCGAGTAGAGGTTTTTATGATATAGTTGCACACCATTAATCCTTAAGACTCAAACATCACCGTGACTTCACTTGAGGACCGGTTGTATCGTGACTTGTCCCTGAGTCCCACCGATGACCGCTCCAAGGGCCAGTGTTCGTGTAGTCCGAAATCTCGTGGGAGGTCTGTGCGTTGTAGTAGGTGATTCGATCGCTAGAGTAGTCATGAATGATGTCCTCTGTGTTCTTATAGTTTGCAATCAATAGAGTCTCTGTCTATAGCTGAATTTGTGATGATTAGGGTAATATGTTTCTCATACACAAATCGATTGTATTGCTAAGAACGTTTACACAATTATTGAACTTTAATAGAGGTCTCGGTGAACCAATGCATCTAGTTCAATCGGGGCATTTGTATCGAAGGGGTCGTATGGTACGTTAACTATATCACACGGTTCTTGCAGGCACTTCATTTGTATCTAGGGAATCATGATGCGTAGTTGCTAGGCGCCAATCTTGATTCGTTGGCAGTTAAGTTGAAACTGGTTTCATCTTAGTTATTACTCTAGTGACGAGTTTAAATTACAATGTGTTGTGGGCCCACATCTAGCTTACACCTGAACTATCGAGGGTCACACTTCTCGTGTACTTGAATTCCTTGAATATAACGGACTTAGATTAAATAGTTAATCTTCGCTTGATTAGAAATCAATTAGATTGATTCCAACATTCGTAATTATCTATTGCGAATGGGAATAAACGAAAGAAAAGAATTAGGCGATAATTTAGTGAACTTTCTAAATTTGGATGTTTCCCGATTTAGGAGATTCACTGAATTAGGGTTTCTGATTTTGAAAATTGGAAATTGGTAAAAGGTACTCGTATTGATGAGGACTTTATGCTCGTCAAGAAAATGTAATTGTTATTATTTTTTGAGCATTGGTTTGTGAGGAAGATCAAAGGAAACCAATGGATTTAAGTTGTCCGACTTGGGCCAACTTAAGTATATTAGGGTTTAGTTTACAAGACACTATAGATATAGATTTATAGATCTTGCAAACATAACACAAGAACCCTAGCCACTCTTTCTCTCCTCTCTAGCCGATCCGCCCCCTATGTCGTGACGCCGCCGCTTTCATGCACCACCATCACCGCCATTCGCCGATGTTTCTTTTCTTTGTTTCTCATTCCATTATTTTCTTATATCCTAGTGTCTATTGTCGAGTAGGGTGTGAAAATCAGCGTATGAGGTGAAATTCGGAAGGAGGAATTTTTTAACAACTAATCTTCATTTTTTCAAGCGTTATTCTTTAAACTTGAAGAATAACGTTTTCCATTTTTTATTCTTCAAATTCAGCAATCAGCCACCCCTATTCGATCACCTATGATCATATCCGACAATCTTTTGACTACTCATGACTAGTCTACTCAGTCAGTGAATGTTCGCTTAAATATAGCCACAAATAACTAACTCAGCAGTGATTCGAGCGTTTGGCCGAAAATCGGGTTCCTTGACTGACTCGTTGGTTCTCGGGTTTTACCCGGTCAAACCAGATTTTGGTCATTTGACCCCGGTTTTCGATTTTCGGTTTTAGATATCAGACCGGACCGCTTTATTGCCGGGTCACGGTCGAACAGGTCCGACCGGTCGGTTCGGTCCGATTCTAACAACATTGGTGAGAATGATGATTAATTTTGTTACATTTGTTTTCCTAAAATTCATTCATATCAATAAATATTTTTAAGGGGTTTTTGTGCATAAGTCCCCAACCAAGCATCTTTATTATTTTAGATTTAACCAATAAGCCCACCCATTTAATATTTATTATAAATAAAGGAAACATTCATGTATATGACAATATTACATCCAACTCTCTATACCCAATTCTTAATTGTAACCCCAATTTAATCAATTTTGTCCACAAAAATTCAATTTTAACTTCTTTTTTTCAAAAACATTTTTTTTTTCAAAAAAAAATTTTTGCCGCCGGATTCCTTTGTTGACTTACTTTTCGAATTTTTTTTTCTTCCGAATTTTTTGCCGATTTCCGGCGTTGCCTTTTTTTTTTTGTCTGTTTTTTTTTCCGCCGCCGAATTCCGGCGTTGACTCTTTTTAGTTTTTTTTTTTTTTTTTTTTTAACGTCCGCCGCTAAACGTTGACCTTAATTGTGTTGTCACTGACAATAAATTAACGTTATTATACTGTCAATGACAGTTAATTAACGTAATTGTACTGCCGTTGACAATACATTTATATAATTGTTCTACCGTTGACAGTAAATTAACGTAATATTATTATTTTTTATTTTTTGTTATTTATTTTTATTTTGTTTGATTTGTTGACAAGTCAACGTAATTATATTACTGTCGTTGACAGTAAAATAACTGTAAACACAATAATATTACTGTCAACAACATCAATATTATTATTTTTTTAGGTTCTTTTTGTTTTGTTTGAGTTATTCACGGAGTAACGTAATAGTATTATTAACATAAACAAAAAAAAACGTAATAGTATTAATGTCTATTATTGTAATATTACTGTACACACAATAATATTAATGTGGTTGACGGTACTATTACTGTTGTTATAGTAATATTGTTGTCAACCACATCAATATTATTAATTTATTGGGATATGTTTGTTTGTTTGAGTTATTCACGGACTAACGTAATAATATTACTGTCTATTATTGTAATATTCATGTAGTTGGCGGTAATATTACTGTTGTTATTGTAATATTACTGTCACTCACAGTAATATTAATTCTTTTGGCTTTTTATTATGTTTACATTTGTTGAACGGTCAACATAGTAATATTACTCTATTAAACAATAATAATGAGTTTTATTATGTTAATATTACTGTGCTAGAGATTAATATAGCAATATTACTGTGTTAAGTTGTAGTATAGTTAATTTTACTGTGTTTAACAGTAATATAGTTTATATTACTGTCAATCACAGCAATATTGCTGTTTAAACGAAAAAAAATGTTACAGAATAAAAAAGAAAAAAATAAAAAAATAAAAAACAAAATCCAAAAAGTCAATGCCGGAGACCGGCGTTGACTGCCAGTCAACGGCGGAAACAGGTGGCGGAAAAATCAGGAAAAAAAAAAGTCAATGCAGAAAACCGGCGAAAAAATCCGGAAGGAAAAAGAAATCGAAAAGTCAACGCCGGAATCAGGCGGCAAAAAAGATTTTGAAAAAAAAAGGTTTTGGGTCAAAATTGAATAATTTATGAAATTTGTGGTCAAATTGAGGTTAAATTAAATTAAGGATGAAACTGAAGCATATTAAAGTATGAGGGGCTATTTTAGTCTTTTACAAAAATTTGGACCATGTGTGGACTTATTTGTAAATGAGTTTTTTGTCTGAATCTCTTTATGAATAAGTATCTATTAATGGGCTTCTTTGTAAAGACCCCTATTTTTCATAGTGCATGTAATTTCATAATGTTAATGCAAGATTGTTGTAATATTTTCTTTTTGAAATTGTAATAATATTTTGCATATTATTGTATGAAATGTTTGTGCTAAATACATATTTGAAATAAATTTGAACTTTTAGCATTTTAGTAATGAATAAATTGTTCGTTCCGGCCGCAACGTTACAATGGAACTGGAACGGCACTGTCATGATGTTCCGGAAAATCATGGTCATGACACTTCGATCGAGCAATATAATGTTTTGACTTCTTAGATCTTGAGTAATCAAACGATTAGGCCTCGTTTGGTTGGGGAGATTAAACAAAATTAACTAAATAATTGAACTTTGTTTATTGTTTAGAATCCTCAATAAATTGTCGGGTCGATCCGCGAAAATATATTATCATGGCTTAACTTATCTTGCCTCATCTTGTATTTTAGAGAGCTCTTTTTGTTAAACGTCGCAAGATCCGATAAAATAATTTGGTTTTATTAGATTATTTAATTTTAGGGTAAATTACAAACACCCCCCTGAGGTATGGTCAAATTACAAAAACACCCCTCCTGTTTGGATAATTACAACCACCCCCTCAACTCATCAAATTTAGTGGAATCTTCGAGATTATATGGAATATTATCACTTTTGTACCCGTTTTATCCCATTCAAACTCTACATTATGAAGCAAGATGATCATAATATGTGATTTTTAGCTTGTATATATCAGTTTGTGGTGCATCGGAAACTGTATTTTTTACACAAAAATAGTACAAACTAGAGCACATTTCACGGAATCTAGATGACTATGTTGAATTTGGCACCATAAAGGTGGAGGTCTAAGAAAAAATCATAGTTGAGGGGGTAGATGTAATTATCCAAACAAGAGGGGGGGTTTTGTAATTTGACCATATCTCAGGGGTGTTTGTAATTTACCCTTAATTTTATGTTAACTACTTTTATCTTGTCAACCTAGCCCCGAGATCCACAAGTTAACGGTACCCATGACAAGGTTCAAGTTTATAACATGAGATAGTCACTCGCCAGTGTGAAAGAAACAAATTAACAAGTACACTAAAATTCATTAGTCGCATGCATACCACGAATTTAAGCGGTAGATAGTACGTATATGATCTAAATTTTTACAAAAGTCAAAGGTGAAATACTTCTAGAAAAAAAAAAGCCTTTTTGATTATGCACATAGTTTGAAAACTTTTTGACTGCCTAACCATCTAACTACCCTTAAAATTAGACATTTTCTCGTTTGCAGAAACCATAATTTTTGTCCACTCTTTGTACTAATTAAACAATTCGTTGACTCTTATTTTGTTAATTAATTAAATAATTGATTGGGCTACAATAGAGATCAAAGAAGAAATAGAGATCAAAGAAGAAAATACGGTAGGGACCTAATAATAATAATTAACTAAATAAAAAGAATTAATTTCATTAAAATTTTAATAATTATTTATTTTTCTCTATCAAATAATTATTGAAGTTCCGTTCATATTTCTAAATATTAGATTCAAGCTCCGCGTAATCATTCTAGCACATAATAAAATTTTAATAATAATAAGTTCATAATATAATAAATTTCCTTATACCATTATGTCCTTTGACATTAAAAAAATAAAACAGAGGATGAACTCATTTCTTTTTTATTAAAAGTCCAATTTTTATTTAATAAAAAAAAATGATTTTTCGATCGATTTTTGCCATCAAAGTTTGACCTGCCTTTAAGGTTGACCGTCTCAATCCGCCTCAAATCGCCTCGGACCGTCTAAAACCGCCTCACAACTAAAAACCAATTTTTCGAACCTTTACACTCAAATTATAAAGGTTTTAGACCGCCTCCACCTCGAAGACCGATTAATTGACCAGCTCAGTCAATTTTAAAACACTGTGCATATTAATGATAGGGCGGAGGTTTTGTGAGTAGTCGACTTCAAACTGCAGATAGTCCATATCAAGAAGCAATAGGGATTGAAGATAAACAAAGGCCCACAATAAGATTGTGATTTAAACCTAAACTGATTGATTGATTTGAAATAAAAAGCATGTAGAGGGACCAACCCAACATTTTAGTTCATTGAATCTATCAATATTTTTTTTCCATTCAATTATTTCTATCGTAAAAGAGAATATCCAAATGAGTAAAGGTTCAAATAATTTCATTTTTTTCGGCTTCTTATAATAGCTTGTTGTACTGTACAATATGTACAATGCCAGCATTATGTGCTTTCCATTCTTCCTAAATAAAAGTTATATCAAAGGTTAGGATACAATCAAAAGTAAGATGTGTTTGGCTAAGCTTAAAAAGTGTTAAAAAATAAGTTATAAGATGCTTATGAGTTTATTAATTTAAAAAAAAAAAAAATTTTCCACAAAAATTTAAAATTTAATTTCTAAGCTGTTGGAGACTTTTTAACTCTATTTTTTTTAAATACCTCTACAAACAATTTTATTAAAAATCTTATAACAAAGAAAATTAGTTTATAAATTTATTTATCAAATATTTTAAAAATTAGACGTAATAAAAATAACTTATCTACGTATGAACTTATCAGTTAGAGCAACTCCAATAGGAGTATCAAATAGATTATCGAACATATAAACCATCTTTTTGATAGCTCAAAAATAAAAATTCTTCTTCAATGGGAATATCAAAATGGATGATGAGTATTTCGATATTGCACCTCTTTGTATGTGCATGCATCTTGGAAATTGACTTATAAAAAAATAATAACCATATAATTAAACATTTAATCACAAAATGACATATAGTAATTACAAATAAAACCATTCAAAATAATTTCAATTGATAATTAATTTGATAACTATAGTTGGAGTAAATGAATTTTAAATACATACTAATTAAAATACTATCATAAATATAAACAAAATGAGTACAATAGAACATCGATAAATTAATAACCGAAAAATTAATAACCTCACCTAAATATATTTTTTTCACGGTCTTGACTCGGGGACAATGTGCTAAATTAATAATTCGCTAAATTTATAAGATAATACAAATTCGGAAATTTTAAGAAGCCTCATACAATATATAAACTAATAATTGCATAAAAATAATTCTTAATTTACACAGTACAATACATATTTTATAGATCTATGAGGACTTAATAAAATGTGATTTAATTGTCGCTTGTTTCTTATTGAAGTTCACATCACCATGAATCTCGTCCGCCACTTTCTTAACATGGTTATAAGTTTTGGTATAATTTTTGCATAACTCAACATAAAATTGTTCAAAATACTATTATTGCTTTAAGAGCTTTCGTTCAGAAAATGGGCTCTATAATACATTGACTAGGCCTGTCCGACTTGGATTAAGCCCATGAACGGATTGGGCTACATATATGTGTTAAGCGGTTGGGCCAGTCCAATAATAATTTTACTAAATTTAAACTACTTATCCACTTTATGCAACCAATATGTGGATTGTTTGGTGATAAATAATGTTTAAAAGATCTATATGAGGGTGATACGTTTAGTCATGGTTATTAAAATCGTACGATTTACAATTTGAATAGTACGATTCGATTCGATTCGATTTGAACCCTTTTCGATTCAAATCGTTGAATAAATCGTAAATTTTAAAAAATCGTACGATTTGCATTCGATTTGTACGATTTACGATTTGATTTGTACGATTGGACGATTTTCAGAAAATATATATATTTTCAGAATAAAATTAAAGATTGTGTGAAAATATTAGGTTTTAAGTACAAATACAGTTAAATCTCTATAAATTAATACAGTTGGGACCATCAAAATTTTATTAATTTAGCGAAATATTAACTTATCGATAAATTAATAATTATTAATTTATATATTAATTATTAATTTATATATTAATTAATAACTTATTAATTTATGAAATTATTTTTATTATTATTTCAGTAAATACATTTTATTTTTATTTGTTACGTGTATATTATTCGTTGTACCATTAGTTCAATACACTATAGAGCCTGTTTCACAAACCGAAACTCTTAAAGCAACAATGGTATTGAACAATTTTCTGTTGAGTTATGAGAAAACTATACAAAAAATTCTAACCATATTAAGAAAAGTGAGGGATGAGATTGATGGTGATGTGAACTTCATCAAGAAACAAGCAACAATTAAAAAATATTTTTTGAGCCTTCGTAGATCTATAAAATATGTATTGTACCATGTAATTTAAGAATTATTTTTATGCATTATTAATTTATATATTATATGGGGCTTCTTAAATTTTCGAATGTGTATTATCTTATAAATTTAGCGAATTATTAATTTAGCACGTTGTCCCGAGTCGGGACCGGGAAAATTTATTATTTAAGGGAGGTTATTAATTTATCGGGTATTAATTTATCGAGGTTCTACTGTACAAGTTAATATATGATAATTTTCGTAATACCAACACTTTTACATCTTATAATGACTATTTTTTCTTCTTTTAATATTGTTCATCTTCAATTGTATTTTTATTAAATCGATAATGTTTTTATTGTACTTTTCAATGTTATATTTAATTTACTCAAACATGTTGATTGCCATCAACTAACCGCATATACGAGTTTGCATGAAATCTTGAATATATATTAGTTGAAAATAATAACAATAAAAAAATTGCATTGACGAATACTGCAAATTAAATGAAATTCTTTTTATATTGAACTTTTTGTTATTAAAATTTTTGTAAAGTCCATTTACAAAAAATTGTGTTTTTATTGTTTTTATTGTTTTTATTGTGTTAAATTTTAAATATTAGCATGTTAATCATATAACTTTGTAGTTTGGTTGTGGATATATATATATATATATATATATATATATATATATATATATATATATATATATATATATATATATATATATATATATATATATATATGGTAATATTGTACAATGTCTCATAAATACGTGTACGTCATTTAATATATTAATACTTTAATGAAATTTAAAAAATCTTACAATTTACGATTCGTTTCGATTTACAATTTGCAATTTTGACAAAACGATTTTCGATTTAATTTACGATTTGATAACCATGTGTTTAGTATTATGGGTTGGATCCTAGATCAACATAGTATAAGTAAAAAAAAAATTAAACGGGCCAACTTAGTTGGGGTTGTTTAGGATCCGAGAGGGGTTGTACTACTCGGACCCAAACGATTGAAAATCAACCAATAAAAATGTGACACGTATAATTTGTACGAACCCCACAACAAAAGTACGATACCTACCTTATAAGTGAAATTACATAAAAACCCCTATAACTAAAACTTAAGTAACAATTAATAATAATTAGTAATTAGGGCCATGACAAGGGACTTAAATGCACATTGGTCCACATAAACAACAATCTTTCAAATAAACCCATTACCATGTCTTTACTCTAAAATATCCTCCATAATATATTTTTTATCAATTTCATCCATTATACTCAACTTCCTTAATATTACACATTGACCCCGAATTTAAACCAATATATCACATCAACCCCCATTTTAATAATTTTTTGAAAAATATTTTTTTTTAAATTTTTTTCTGAAAATCTTTTTCCGGCCAGATTCCGGCGCTGACCTGGCGGGCATTGTCCGGCATTGAATTTTTTTTTTTGAAAACATTTTTTTTTCTGAATTTTTTTTTTCCGGCCAGTCAACCGCAGTTGACCGCCGCTCTCCGACGTTGAATTTTTTTTTAATTTTGTTTTTGAAAAAAAGTTCTTAGATAAAAATATTTTAATTAATATTACTATCTTGCCTACTAAATTACTGTCTCATACAGTAATATTACTATTTCAGACAATAATATTACTGTTTCGGACAGTAATATTATGAATATTATTTCCCGAACCGTAATATTACTAATATTACTGTCCCAAACAGTGACATTATTGCTTGAGACAGTAATATTACGGTCGGAGACAATAATATTACAGTCGAAGACAACAATAATGCAGGCCAAGACGATAAAATTAATTAATACAGTAATATTATTGTCTCAGACAGTTAAATTACTGTTGGAGACAGTAATTTTGAGTCAAGACAGTAATATTAATTAAAATATTTTTTGTAAGAAAAAACAAAATTTAAAAAAAATAGTCAATTAACAGTTAAATTATTGTATATATCCGAAAGCTAAATTACTGTAGCCAAGACAGTAATATTAATTAAAATATTTTTTTTTAGAAAAAAAAAGTCAATTAACAGTTAAATTACTGTCTCCAACAGTTAAATAACTGCTGAAGACAATAATTTAACAGCCAATACATTAATATTAGTTAAAATAGTTTTTTTTAGAAAAAACAAAATAAAAAAAAATCAAAGCCGGAGACCCTGCGATTGAGCTACCGGAAAAGAATTTCAAACAAAAAAAAAAAGTTTTGAAAAAAAAAAAGAGTTAATGCCGGAGACAGTGGGTCTCTGGCGGTCTCCGGTGGTGGCAAGTCAAAATTGGGGTCAAAATTGAAATTATGGTAAAAAAATGGTTAATTGGTGAAATTGAGCTAAATTTGTTAGTCGATGTATGATCGTGGAAATTTTTTTTTTATTTGGGGGGCAAAGTGCAAAAATGACCAAAGTTAGGGGCAAAGTACAGTTAACCCTACTTTTAATTATGTGGTTTAATAATGTAAGGTTAATGAAGTAATTTTACATGAAGTACGATGGAGTACGACCTTTGTACGATCTATTTTTACTGGGTTCGTACTTTAATTTATAAATTCATAGGTTCGTACTGGATCGTACTAGTTCGTACTTTAAATCAACGACTATAAATTTTTACTAAATATTTTCTACGCACCAGATTAAATCGTTTGGGTCCGAGTAGTACAACCCCTCTCGGACCCTAGACAACCCCAACTTAGTTTTGTATGCCCAAGGCCATATGAATAGTTCTGGAAGGGGAATAGAACGAACTATTACCAATAAGTCGATCATGGGCTATTTATATTAAGTTCTAACCTTAAAACTCGTTTACAAAAAATCCAAACAAAGTTCAAAGGTGTGTAAAAGATTAAAAATATTGCATCATATTTTAATATACTCCAATTTCATTCATTTCATCCAATTTAACCTTAGTTTGACCCTAATTTTACCAAATATTAGATTTTGACCTCTAACTCAATTTTGACCATCGCCGTTGTTGACCGGCCATCTCCGACGTTGACTTTTTTTTTTCCTGCTACTGGTAACGGTTGTCTTCGACGGCGTTGAATTTATTATTATTTTATTTTAAAATTGTTTTTCCAGAATTTTGTTGGCCCAGGTGAAAATAGTAATATTACTGTTGTTGGCAGTAATATTAACTATATTGTTGTTTAACACAGTAGTTAACACTATATCACTGTTTAATAAAGTTGTATTACTATCTAGCACAATAATATTAATACAATAAAATCACAATGTTACATAATAAATTATTGTGTAATATAGTAATATTATTAATTGATCGGTCAACAAACACAAACATAATAAAAAAAACAAAAAAACAATTAATATTGTTATGGTTGAAAGTACTATGACTGTCAACCACAATAATATTAGTGATGTTTGAGAATAATATGATTGTCGACCACAATAATATTACAATAGTAGACAATAATATTATTACGTTGACCGATCAACAAATCAAACAAAATAAAGAGCCAAAAAATAATAACATTGATGTGGTTGACGGTAATATTATTGTGTTTACAATAATTTTATTGTCAACCACAATAATATTACAATAGTAGACAATAAATTATTATATTCACCTATCAAAAAATCAAACAAAATAAAAAAAACTAAAAAAATAATAATATATTGATGTGGATGATAGTAATATTATTCTATTTACAATAATATTATTGTATTTACATTAATTTTACCGCCAACCACAGTAATATAACTATCAACAGTCAACGACGAGGAAAAAAAAACAGAAAAACTATTCAAAAAAAAAAAAAAAAAAACAAAAACAAAAAGAGAACAAGTCAAGCCATAGATCGGCGGCATAAAAAAAATCAGAATTGTTTTTTGAAACACAAGTCAAAATTGATTTTTTTTAATAAAAAATGATGAAAATAGAGTTAAATTAAGTTACAATTAGGAATTGTGTTTAAAAAATTAACGGTAATTTTATCATGATAAACATTAAGTTTGCCTCGAACATCTCCAATGCTAAAATAAATAAATAAATAAAAAAAAAAAATCATAGGTGTCAAGTACCAAATGTGAATCTTAAAATTTTATCTATTCTAATTGACAAGATTGAGATTCTCTACTGCAAAGTCTTCTCCAGTACAACACTCAAAACTCAAAAGACATTATTAGGCGTAATTTATTATTGAGTTTTAAAATTAAAATTTAAACTATTAATTTATTATAAAAAACTTATTCCGACAAAAAGAGAAAAGAATTCCATTTCCGTTTTCATTCCTTATTTAATGCAAGTAAGGTTTATTCAGATTTATTTTAGGAGAGAGAAAAAGAAGTATATAGAGTTTTTTGTGAACATTCATTAGTTAAATATTTTAACGAACAAATTTTAAATTGACATTTTTCCTTTTCGTTAAACCAAAAACATATATTGTATACAAACTAGCAACTTCTATAGATCACGCGTATAATTTATTTATTTTAAGTCAGAGGAATCACATTAATTCAATTATTAAAGTTTGAAAACATTATTGTTGAAATAAATTAAGTAATTAATTAGTGTTTTTACCCGAGAGTCGAATCTTCACAGAAACATATAACTTCAATAAAAAATTGTAGAAGAAGGTGAAAAAAGAATAGAGCCATAGTGAAATTCAATTACCGTTTGAAGATAATTTAATTATCTTAATTTTTTAATAGAAAGTAAAAGAAAAAATTGTATAAAATGATGAGTTGGCACGATGACACTCCAATTTCAGAGTGTCATCTTAAGAGTCTCTAAAATTACAAGTGTCGATCACCTCATTGCCACATCATTTGAAGATTTTTCTTAAGATTTGCATTGAAGATTATTTCTTAACAAAAATCTCTAGGGCACTTTACAAATAAGCCCATCAATTGATACTTATTCTTAAAGGGTTTCAGACAATAAACTGTTTTACAAAAAAGTCCACACATAGTCCAAAAGTTTGTAAAAGACTAAAATAGCCCCTCACATTTTAATATGCTCCAATTTCATCATTTAATTTAATCTAACCTCAATTTGACCCCAAATTTCAAAAATTAATTCAATTTTGACCAAAAACACAATTTTATGGACAATTTCGTCCGTCACCGCCGGTCTTCGGCGTTGACTTTTTTTGTCTTTTTTTTTTTCGCCATCGGTTTCCGGCGTTGCCTTTTTTATTTTTATTTTTTTCTTTTTTTTCTTTAACATCTTTTTGCCCCCCGTTTGAATAATAATATTGTTGTGGTTGACAGTAGTATTAACAATATTATTGTTATACACTGTAAAATTAACTATACTACAGTTTAACACAATAATATTGCTATATTAATCTCTAGCACAGTAATATTAACACAACAAAAATCATTATATTGTGTAATAGAATAATATTAATATGTTGACCGTTCAACAAAGGTAAACATAATAAAAAGCAGAATAAAATAAAATAATATTACTGTGGTAGACGAATCAAACAATAATATTACTGTCAACCACAGTAATATTATGTGTTTACAGTAATATTACAATAATAAACAGTAATATTATTACGTTACTCCGTCAATAACTCAAACAAAACGAAAAACCCACAAAAAAAATAATATTGATGTGGTTGATAGTAATATTATTGTGTTTACAGTTATTTCACTGTCAACGACAGTAATATAATTACGTCGACTTGTCAACAAATACTACAAAATTAAAAAAAAAAAAAAAAAAATAACAAAAAAAAAATAAAAATATTGTCGTTGACTCTAATTGTACTGTCAACGGCAGTACAATTACATTAATGTACTGTCAGTGAGAGTATAATTACGTTAATATACTGTCAGTGAAAGTATAATTACTATTAATGACAACACAATTACGGTCAACGTTTAGCGGCGGGCGTAAAAAAAAAAAAAAAAATCAACGTCGGAAACCGGCGGTGGAAAAAACAGACCAGAAAAAAAAAAAAAAAAAAAAAAAAAGAAAGAAAGTCGACGCCGGAAACCGGCGACAAAAAAATAATTTCTGAAAAAAAAGGTATTAGAAAAAAAAACTCAAAATTTGATTTTTGTGGTTAAAATTGATTAAATTGGGCTTACTATTAAGAATTGTGTGCAAAAGGGTTGGGGGTAATTTTGTCATATACATTAATTTTTCCTTTATTTATAACACATATTAAAGGGATGAGATTATTGGCGAAATAGATATAATCCCTAAACCTAGAATAATAAAAATGGTTGGTCAGGGACTTATGCACAATAACCCCAAATCTCTAAATATCGTATCTGGCACTCTAAGTATTAGAGATTGAGTTTAGCATTGGAGATGCTCTAATAAATGTTAAAGGGATTGACTTATTGGAAAAGAAACATAACACCTGAACCTAGGATAATAAAGGTGGTTGGTCAAATTATGCATAAAAACTCTAATAACTTATGTTATAGGAATAAGCTAATAAACAACTTTCCAACAATTAACAGAAGACCGAAAAATAAAAGTCCCAAATATCTTTAACGTCCTTAAAAAAAATATATGGTTTCTTTTCACCTAATATATAAGGAAATGTTTTTAAACCCAAGATATTAATGGGAATATAAACTTTTAAACTTGGGGTAATATGATGGACCCCTCTCATTTGAGAAATATATTCAACTAACTAATGTTGTTAGAATCGGATCGGACACAAACCTGGCTAGGCATTCTGCTCACAGTTGGACCAATTCAACCCGGAGTTTTTCTTATTTATTTATTTAATTATTTAATGAACTAATTTTATATATAATTTTAACTTGATTATTTTTTAAGTATGCATTTTTTAAATATTTATTTCTCACACATAAACATCTCTTAGTTCTATCCTATCTTCTTATACAATTTGATTCTTATTCTAACAGACTCAATTGCAATGATTGTCTCACATATATCTCGAGTCACGCGTTTTCTCCACCAACTCCAATCTCCATATGATGGATTATTTTGTTGTGGCCATTCATAATCATTCACGTGGCAAGTTAGTTATTAGCTCAAGGTTTTTTATGATCCAGGGCATCAAGTTGCAGGCTTCTTTTCCAGCTGACAACCCAACACTCTTTTGATCCAAGCCAACACCTTCCAAGTTTTATAGTTGCAGACTTCTTCTCCACCTGAACTTGTTCCAAGACAATGGTTTTGGAAGCATATCTGCAAGATTCTCCTCAGTTGCTGGTTTCTGCACTTTGGCAACTCCTCTTTCAATTACATTTCTTAAAGAGTGTAATTTCACATCTATGTGGTCTGATCTTTCATGGAATACTTGGTATTTTGAAAGATGAAGGTAATTTGTATTGTCATAATAAACAACCCACATACACTTGTTAAATTCCCAATTCTTTGTATCAACCCTCAGCCAAATTTGTTATGTTATAGGTTCAAAGTTTTATATATTATGCATCAGTTGTGGGCAATGCAATAACTAACAGTAGGTTAGAGTTCCTGCTTATAGTCATGCCAAACATGGTAAATGTATAAGTAGTATGTGATTTCCTTGCTTCCGAAATTCATGTAAAATCTGAGTCTACATAGTTAACAATTGTTTCAGACTCGGTCTCTTGCTTTCCAAACTGCAAGCCCACCTTTCGAGATCCTTTTAAGTATCTAAACAACTACTTAAGAGCTTTCCAATGAGTCTGTAATCTACTTTAATATTCTCAGTAATCATGTCGACGAATCCCCTAGCGTTTATACTGGACACAAACAAACTTAACGGCAATAACTACATACATTTCTTTGCAATCTTAAGTTGGTACTTATGCTCGAAGAGCGTACGTATTTACTTGATGCGTAGCCTCCAAATGAAAGTGCTGATGGTACAGGAGAAGAGGAAGTCGCCGCTTATGGGAAGTTTAAGAAAGATGACCTCACGAGTAAGTGTTATATGATAACAACTATGTCGCAAGAGCTATCAAGAAAGTAGGGGACTTTCCTTAGATGCAGGAATAAAAGCCCACCTTGATACAACTTATGGTGAAAATATTAGAGCTGTGAGATTTTCCGGTACCAAAGAGTTGATGTCTCTAAAGATGCGCGAAGAGACCCAGTCCAAGACCATGCTAAGATAATATCATTTATTAAGAAGCTAGCGAACTGCGATGTCAAACTTCCCGTTGAGTTATCGGACATTTTACTCCTCTCGCTGCCTAGCTCCTATGAATCGTTCATAGTGAACTTTAATATGAACAAACTTGAACCTCCGTTGGAGAGATAGTTAACATGTTGAAGTCATAAGAGTCAACCATCAAGAATGATAAGGCTTGTTTTGTTAGTGGCATCATCTTCTTCAACTAGGAATGATTCCAAGTTTAAGAAGAGAAAGGAAAACAATTTAAAATCAAGCAAAGAAAAGATAAAGGGAGAATCAAGTGCACCTAAGACAAATGAAGGCAAGCAAGCAGGTGATTCTTGTTTTCATTGTGGAAAATCGGGATATTGGCGCCAAAACTACAAGGTGTACCTCGATCAGATGCGTTTTGATAAAGGTACGTTTTTCATAGAAGTTAACTTATTCGTTAATTCTACTTCATGGGTATTAGATACCGGTTTTTGCTCATATCTTGGTAATGATATGCATCTAATGACAAGAAGTAGGAAACTCAAGCATGGAGATGTTTGCTTGAGGATAGGCAATGGAGCGAGAGTTGTTGTAGAGTCCATTAGAAGAGTTATCTTAGATTTAGGTTTAAATTCTAGTTTAGTTTTAGATGATTATTTATTCTTACCGTCTTTAATTAAGAACTTAATTTTTTTTCCAATTTTGGATAAGAAAGGTTACTTTTTTTTATTTTGGAATTCTTTTTTTGTTATTTTCAAGGTAACATTGTTATTACTAAAGGAAATCTTACAAACAATATATATCAAACTACACCTAAATAAAATTCCAATTAACTTAAATGCATCAATAAAACGTAAGGTTGATAGTTTTAACCCAACACAACTGTAAGACGCATGCTAGAATAGGTCATGTTTCTTTAAGGTGGATGAACGAGTTACCTCTTGAGACATTGTTCAGTCCAATTGATGTTAACTCACTGCAAACTTGTGAGTCATTTCTCAAAGGAAAAATGACTAAGTTGCTTTATAAGGGAAATGGAAACTGCCAATACGGATTCGACCCATATGGATGTTTGAGGCACACTAAGTGTTAGTGCCAAGGGTGGGTTCAGCTTCTTCATAACCTTTAGAAATCATATTTCAAGGTATGGTTATGTGTACTTAATGAAGCACAAGTCCGAAGCCTTTGAAAAAGTTCAAAGAATTTAGACAAGAAGTTGAAAAACAATTAGGAGTAAGTATTAGGAAACTCAATCCGATCGTGGTGGATAATACTTGAGCACCGAATTCTTAAACTATCTTAAATATAATAGGATTATCTCCCGGTAGACCCCGCCCATACCTTCTCAATAAATGGAGTATCAGAACATTGTAGTTGAAATTTGCTGGAATGGTTCGATCTATGATGGGGAACACTGAGTTGCTAGCATACTAATAAGGTTACACGTTCATGTCTTTTGTATACGTGTTGAACTGAGTTAACATTAAAGCAGTAAAATCTATATTTCTTTTAAACTTTGGTTTAATAAGAAACCCATGTACAACCACTTGAAATTTGGGGTTGACCTGCTTACGGGAAGTGGTTGATGGAAGATAAGTTGGATAGTCGATCCGACTTATGCTACTTTATAGGGTATCACGAGAAGTCAATGGGATACCTATTCTACTATATTTCTGAGGCAAACAAGTTTGCCTCAAGAAATTTAAAGAAGGAGTTTCTATCTGATAGAAAAGGCAACATGGTAGAACTCAAAGAAATTCGAGAACCACAAACCGAAGTTCAACTCACACAATTAGAAGTAGAGCCAATAGAACAACCCACTGAGACAAACCCTGACCTATTGTTCATAAATCCGTAAGGGTTCGCAAGGCACCACAAAGTTGTCACTTCTTGTAATAATCAAAATGGTGATTTTGACCATGGATGTGATCCAAGGACTTACAATGAAACTGTACCCGATACAGACAAGGGTCATGGGCTTAGTGCAATGAAATCTGAATGGACTTCATATACTAAAACAATGTATGCACATTGGTAGATCCACTTGCCCGAGGGAATCGTTCCCATTGGATGCAAGTGGATCTATAAACGAAAAATTGGAGTGGATGGAAAGGTCTCGACCTATAAAGTTAGGTTGGTGGAAAAATGATATACTCAAAGGCAATGCGTTGACTATGACGAAACCTTTTTACCAGTCTCTAGCATAAGTCCATTAGGATTATGCTAGCCATAATTGCTTGGTATAACTACGAGCTATGATAAATGGATGTGAAGCCCGCTTTCTTCAATAGTGACATTGACGAGGAAATTTATATGGCGCAACTGGAAGGCTTCATATTTTCTGGAGATAAGTGAAAGGTTGCTGGCTCCAGCGATCCACTTATGGATTGAAGCAAGCATTCCGAAGCTAAAAAATCCGATTCAATACTACAATCAAAGAGTTTGATTTTGTAAAGAATTTGAAAGATCCCTGTGTGTATAAAAAGGTTAATGGGAGTATCATAACGTTGATCACATACTACTCATTGTGAATGATGTAGGGATGTTATAGTTAACTAGAGCATGGTTATTCACCAATTTCTCAATAATGGATTTGGGATAAACTACCTAATCTATTGGGAATACGGATCTATAAAGATAGATAGAAGAGGTCGCTTAAGCTATCCAATCCATACACTAAACGTGATACAATTTATGCAGTAAAATGCCAGTAGCATATATCAGTCTAAACCCCAATCAAAGTTGTTGAAAGCTATGAATGACATCCTTGAGTACTTGTGAAGTACTAAGGGCATGTTCATGGTCTATGGGGGTTCCGAGCTAAAAATAAATACGTTATTCGACTTTAGTTTTCAATGGAAAGTGGATGACTTAAAAATCGACGTTGAGATTTATATTTATTCTGATTATTGGGGTGTCGTGTGTTGGAATAATTCCAAGCATTGCACGAAGACAGATTCCACCATCGAGGCTGAATATATTGCAGCATCATATGCTACAAACGTAAATGTTTGGATACAAAACTTCATTCAAGAGTTGAATATTGTACAAATATCTCATCAGAAGTCCAAGCACGTACTGAGTAAATATTATCGAAAGATAATTATAAGAGGTGAACTTTAGATCGAGAAATGTAACTTCGTGGAGAACATCATAGATCCCTTCACCAAGCCTTTACCTCGAATGGTCCACGAGAAACATCGAGAGTCGATGGGACTTAGGTTCACAGGTAGTTGGATTTAGGTCAAGTAGAAGATTGTTAGAGTGGGTTAACAACAAGACAGAGTAAATTGCAAAACTACTATGTGTAATCCTCAATTGCTAAACAAAGTCCTTGTGTTATAAAAAAAAAAAGCAACCCCCCCCCCCCATATAATTGTTTTAGCAGCTCACTACACCTATTGTGATTTTAGTCATCGACCAAAGATGAAGCCAAATATATAGTAGAGGCCAAATTTCAATTTTACTAAACTTATGAAACTTAAATTAAGGGATTGAATTGTCATTTTCCAAAAGAATTATTAATCCTAGGTTGAAATACACACTACGCACCCCATCACCGCCAACCTTGTGAAACTCCAATCTACCACCAACCTCTCAGCTCCCAGCCAATCATCAATCACTGATCGTCTGAAGCTCCTCAAAATCCGCCGCCAACATTCTTCACGAAATCCATTGTTATCACTACTGAATATACATATCTCCAACAGAGTCCATCGCTGGCGATCTCTTTAAAGAGGAAACCGTACAACAATCACCAAATAAATCGAAAGAAAGATGAAATTTCAAAGTTTTAAGAGGCGCGCGATTGGTAAGGGTGGTCTGAGAGAGAAGCCCGTTTTAGAGAAGCATTATCTTCCGATAAGGGGGATTCTACCCAAACGCCACCCTCACCTACTTTGACTCCGCCGACGAGCTCCAAACTCATCTCCGTTTTTTGAATCCACGTGAAGTTCCTTTGTCTTCCGGTGGGTCTCAGATGGTGAAAGCATTATTTGTTTTTTCAAAGGTGCTAGATTTTTTTTTCCAAGGGGCGGAGTTGAGAGGGTGGGGAGAAAGAAGATGATCAGAATTTTAAGATTTTGATAATTTCTATTAGGTCCTTTGAATTTGAATTATTTATAATTACATCAAATTGAACATACATTTATGTATTAAAGGGTGTTTATGTCATTTAATCCCAAAATTTACAAAAAGAAACGCACAACCCGCGTGTGAGTACCATGAGCAGCTCTAAGGGACTTTTTTGCCTTCGACTTTTGATCACATGGGGGTTTTTGATCTTTTTTATAACACATGTATTTTTTAGAAGTTGAGGATTACACAGGGGTGGTGTTTGCAATTTACTCCAACAAGCCAACTTGTGTGGTGTTTCCATAATAATGAAATTCTATTTTAGGCAAGCTATATCTATTGTGCCATTTATTTATGCGTAGATATAGACCTTATAGTTATATTGATATACTACAAATTGATCTAGGAGAACCATGAGATAATTCATTAAGTATAATAACTATTAAATTAGTTCATAGTCGATAGGTTATGCCAACAATTAGGATAATGGCATTTCATGTTTGAGACTAGCACTTATTGTATCTGAGTTGACTCTCATCAGCTACAATATAGAGATATTAGCATAGATAAGTGGGTGCTCATAGTTGATGAGTCACTGAACCCCCTCACCTAGAATATCTAAGTAGTTCTCAATAATCGAGTAGAGATTCGATGATTATAGTTTTAATGTTAGAGCAAGTAACCAACAAGCCAACTTGTAGTCGTGGCATTTTCGTAATTCTTGTAAAACATTCTATTTCGTATTAATGAAATAACCTTTATGGTATTTTATGCTTACAATTACTCTATTACTATTAATTGGTCTAGTTGAAAAATGATATAATTTAATAAGAGTAATGCAACTGTTAAATAAGTTGTTTGTCAACGGGTTACGCCATTAATGAGGATATCGGCACTTTCCATTTGAGACTAGCACTTAGTGTATGTGTACTACATCTCATCAGTTATAGGTATACATAAGTGGGTGCTCTTATAGATGAGTTCACTGAACTACCTCATCCTAGAAATCTCTAATCGGTTCTCAGTTATCGAATAAAGGCTACTCAGAGGACCAGTTGTGGACTTGTCCCTGAGTCTTATCAAATATCAAACCAAGGGAAAATATTCGTGCAGTCTGAAATCTAATATGAAGTGTGTTTATTATAGTAGGGGATTCGATCGCTTGATGAATCATTGATGTTTTGTGTGTTATAACAGTTTGTAATTGACAAAGTCTCTGGCCAGAGCTGATTGTGTGATGATTAGTGAAATGAGTTTCTATGAGTCATGCACATATAAATTATATTACTAAGAACTTTCACACAATTATTAGACTTTAATAGAGGTCTCGGTGGACCAATGGCACTAGATCAATAGGGACATATGAATCGAATGGATCTTATTGTACGTTAACTACTTCACATGGTTTTTGCCGACACTTCATTTGTATCTAGGGAATGATGATGCGTAGTTGCTAGGCGCCAATCTTGATTCGTTGGCTGTTAAGTTGAAACATGTTTCATCTGAGTAGATCAGAAGTGGTGTGAGCAGCTAACCATGTTCGGTCATCTTTGTACAATTCACGCTTCAAGGATAAATTCAATTCCCCTAATTCATGTTTTAATTAATTAAATTAATTATGATTAATTGTTGTTGATTAAATCATGGATTACATGAATCTTGTATGCATGAGTTTCATGTTTATGTGAATCGACTATGTCTGATCTCGAGCATATTAATTTATTTAATTTGAATTAATAAATGCGATCATGTTTATTTGATTTAATTTATGTAATTTAAATTTAATTATAAGCGAGCATGTTTGTGGTGGTTGGAAGACACAAGGTACAGAAATAATTGTTTATATGTGCACCTATTTATAATTGTATAAAACCGTTTATATAAATAAAAATTTTGTTTTACGCTGGGTTCAGGTGTGTGATTCCCAATGTATATCATTAGTCCTTAGAACCTAATACATCACCGCGACTTCATTAGAGGACCAACTGTGTTGTGATATGTGCCTGAGTCTCTCTGAAGACCCCTTCAAGGGCCAACGTTCGCACATTCTGGAATCTAGTGGGATTTTATGCATTGTAGTTAGGAATTTGACCACTTGCTTAATTGCATGGATGTCCTGTGTGTTCTTCAAGTTATTGTTCAAGGAATCTTCGACCGAAGTAGAAAGAGTGGTGATTAGAGAAAGAGTTTCTCTAAGTCTCACACGAATGAAATTTATAACTTTCGAACCATCACGCATATATCAAATAATATTAGAGGTCTCGGTGAACCAATGTCTCTAGTTCGATTGAGACATATGTTTTATCAAAGGAAGCATACTGTACGCGAATTATAATTAAAAGTTCTTGCAGACACTTTATTTGTATAAGGAATTATGATACGTAGTTTCTAGACATCAATCATCATTCATTTGGGCATTAACCGATATGATCGGCGGTGAAGATTAAAATATGTTTTAATCTAAATCAGAAAACTTAGGACAAGTCCGTAATCGAATAAAATATTATTCGAATCACAAAGAGTTGTGAGCCCATGACTAGTTTACACCTGAACCATTGTTGGTCACACCTCTTGTGGAGATGGTTCCTTACTATGGTAAACTAAGATTAATTAGTTAAACCTAGCTAATTCGGAATTTAATATGATCGGATCTAAAATTCGTAATAATTAATTATGAAGTAGAAAAAAATGAGGAAATCATTTTTATGGATTTCTTGTGAACTTTGTAAATTAAGATTTTTCCAAATTGGCAGGTACCAACACTAAAATAGAAGTTTCCAAAAGTGGAAAACTGAAAAATGCATTATGGTACTTGAATGACGAGGAGATTATAATCATCACAAATGTTTAATTTTTATATTTTTCAAAGTTGCCATTTGTGTGCTATTAGAAATCTAAGAAAGAGTTCTAGAAGATCTCTAATGGACTTGGGTTTTTAATTTCTACGTGAATTAGGAGACTTACAAGCATCTCCGACCGGTCGCTATATCGCCATTTTTTCATGTAATTTAGGTGTTTTTAGCCTCCAACCCAAATTTTCTATATCACCATTACACCTAAAATTATGGAGATTAGGTTTTAGCCTCCCACAGTGGTTAAGTCCCATATCACTATATACTCAAATCCTATTTTTCCACCAAATTTTTGGTGAATGAATTTTCATTCCCCATGGTCCATCATTTTTCTATTTTTTCCACCAAATCCTATTTTTCCTACCAAATATAGAGGTGAAAATAGGATTTGGTGTAATTAACACCATTTTATTAAGTAGCATATAAACTGACGATTTTAACTAATTGCACCTGATTACCAACTTATTACCATATTTATCATAAATACATTAGTGTTAATTACTAAATTAGTTTTTAAAATATAAATACATTTGCTATTATTAATAAAAACATTAATTCTAATAATATAAATATGCTTATTTTTATTTAATTTGCATATTTTTTTGTTATGAATGTTGATTAGTTCATTTTTTTACTTAACTAATACGCTAATTGCTACTAATAAAATATAATAAGAAAAAATAGAATGATTACCAAAACACACTTTAATTGATGAAATACAGGACGAGACATTTAAACTGAAAACATATTTTTTTAAATTGATAACATCACACTCCAGTTTGGTTGTCTACCTCTTTGCGCATGTCCTGCAGAACTCTTCTTCCTTGATGTATTTGGAGTAGCATTTGCGGTTGCATTGGAATTTGATATGAACCTGCAAAAATGAAAGGATTGTATGAAATCTGAGAAAATGGTTGAAATTGCGAATTCATGGACATATGAGTAAATGTTTGAGAATCATTTTGTATTGGTGGAATTATATAGTGGGTTCATATTAGGATTGAAATTATTGTACGGATCCATAATATTAATGTAAAATGAAAGTGAATTGGTGACTTATAACATCAATATTTGACAACTATTTATAGGGAGCAAATATAATTTTTGTTGCCTTGTCAGTTGAAGAAATTATATGGCACTTCCCCAAAAATAATATTATAATATATTTAATTGCTTGTTGGCATGTCTTGTCCTCCGATAGATCTTTTATGGCACACTTACCGAAATAAAGTATTATAATATTTTTCTAGAAGAAAAAAAGATTTAATTGTAACTTTTGACATATTTATTCATGTGTAGAGATTACTCATACCACTTTTATCAAAAAATAATATCATATTATTTTGCTAAAAAAATTGAATGTTCAATATGGCATACCTTGCCATCTGAATAGATTATTTATGGCATTTTGTTTTCAAAAATAATTTCTTAACATTTTGCTAAAAACCAAAATTTAATTGTTTGATGACACATCTTGTCATCTAAAGATATTAGTCATGCACTTTTCTCTAAAAATAATATCATAAAAATTTTAGCAAGTCTTGTCAGCCGAAGAGATTATCCATAGCACGATTCACTAAAAACAATATCATAACATTTTTCTAAAAGAAAAAAATACTTAATTGTTTGATGACATATCTTGTAATCCGAAGAAATTATTCATGTACTTTTCTCAAAAAATATTTTCATAACGTTTTTAGCAAATCTTATCAGCCGGAGTGATTATCCATGGCACGTTTCACGAAAAAACAATATCATAACATTTTTCTAAAAGAAAAAAAAAAACATAATTGTTTTATAACATATATTGTCATCTAAAGAGATTATTCATGTACTTTTCTCAAAAAATAATGTCATAACATTTTAAGCAAATCTTGTCAGTCGGAGAGATTATCCATGGCATGTTTCACGAAAAACAATATCATAACATATTTCGATAAGAAAAAAACATTTATGTGTTTGATGACATATCTTATCATCTCAAAAGATTATTCATGGATCTTTCCTAAAAAAAAATCAATATCATAAGAGCATCTCTAGTGGACACCCTAAAACCCACTTTCCTATTAAATCCCTAAAATTTAGGGGAAAAGAATGCTCTAGTGGGTTGACATTGAACCCCCTATAATTTCCTTAAATATTCGGATACCCTATCACACACCGCACAATTAGGGAGTTGTTTAGGAGAGAGAATTGATGACAAGGAGTGAGAAACATGTTGGCGTTTTATAAATGGTAATTAATTGATAATATTAATAAATTGATGATGTATATATGGGTCCCACTATTGGTGGTGGTTTTGGGGTAAATGACTAGAGATTCTCTAATAAGCTAAAAGAAAAGGGAAATATCGAAATAGATTATTTATGGCAAATTTTCCGAAAATACAACAGCTAAACATTTTGCTAACATAAAAAGAAAATGATTGCTTGATGCAATATCTTGTGAAAAAACTTTTCGTGTCACTTTCTTAGAGCAAGTCCAACGCAGACACCAAATGAAGCATTAAATGGCATAACTGTCAATTTGATGCTTTGAGTATGAATTTATCTTCTCCAACGCAGTAATTATACGTAGACATTTTTTTGATTATTCAGGTGTTGGGGTCTAAAAATACACCCCTCCACTTCAAATAACAAAATTTAAACACCACCCAACCACCACCAACGGTCATATTTTCAGAAGGAAAAAGAGGTCCAACGGTCATATTTTCAGGAAGAAAGAAAGAGGTAAAATATATATAATTTGAACCTACCTTTGAATCATCTTCATCCCAACAAATCACTATTCTGCTTTCCTCATTTTTGTTCTTCGAATCAAGGTATTTGAAAAAAAAAAGTGTAGATATATTGAGAAAACAAGAGATAAATCGGAGGGGTAAAGAGGATAGTTTTGCCATGAGTGAAATAAATTAGGCAGATTAGAGAGAGGGAGATGATTTGAGAGAGACCGAATTCTTTTTTCTTTTCTTTTTTTTTTCTTTTTTTTGCCTTCTCCTGGAACCAGAGAGATGAAGTGATATGGGAGAGAGGCGTATGGTTTAGGGTTAAGCATATTTATTTATATAAATTGGATTGGATTGGGTTGGGTTGGGAAGTGGGATTTTAATAATTAATTTGGGCTTTGGGTTGTTTAGTTAAATAATTTGAGAATTAGGCTTGGGTAAGGGTTGGGCTTGTAATTGCTTTGGTTTAGTTGTATTTATTTATGTTTTATGATTTCTAATTTTTTTTTTTTAGTTTTTTTTTTGTTGTTGTTTTTGTATTGCAGATGAACTCCGATTACTATGGAAATTTCACCAATCTCCTCAATGAAGACTCACCCGTATATGATGAAAGCTATGATGTGATTTCAACTACACAACATGAAAATATTGTTAGTGCTTGTGCTTCGAGTAGACAAAAAAGATCATCGAATTTTACTTGTAAGGAAGATGTTTCTCTTGTGTCGGCATGGCTACATACAAGCAAAGATGCCATTCATGGATACGAACAAACCTCTACTGGATTTTGGAAGAGGATTTATGACGAATTGATAATCAATTGCGGTCAAGGAGGACGTAGTGAGAAAAACATAAAATATCGTTGACGAGAAATTAACACCCATTGTACAAAGTTCATTAGCTATGTTAATCAAATTAACAATAGGAATCAGTCTGGTCAAACAGATCATGGGAGGGTACATGTATTTCCTTCTCTTTTCATATATTTAATATATATCAATATTATTGTTAACATTTGAATATTTTGTGTCATAGGTGGAAGAAGCAAGAACACTATATTTTGCCAACAATATTGATAGAAAGTCATTCAAATTTGAACATTGTTTTGATATTCTAAAGCACGAGAAGAAATGGCTTGATACTTCTAAAAAAAATAAGCAAAGAAATACTTCTTGTATCAACCTTGAAGGTACTCAAATATTATCAGAACATAACAATAGTGAGCTTTCGGCCAATAAAGATCGGCCTTTGGGTAAGAAATTTTCCAAGGAATCACAACTCAAGAGAAAACAAGGCATAACGGAAGGTGGAAGCTCTTCTAGAATGTCACTTACCGATGAGCGTTGGGAAGCAAAGATGGTAATAGAACGCGAAAGATATGATCAACGCGAAAGGCTCATAACAATACAAGAAAATGCAATACGTGTCTACGAAGAGCGTAAACAAATAGATGAACAGCGTAAACAAATTGAGGAAGGGCGTAAATGTATAGAACATGAGCGTGTAGAGATGGAAATTATGGCGAAAGACACTAGTGGGATGGAAGAGATTCATGCAACTTATTGGAACAAGAAAAAAATGGAAATATTGAGAAATAATGGTTTAATATAATTGTTATTTATGTATTTCGCATTGTAGGTAGGAAAATTGGTTTTAAGTATTTTTCATTGAGTAGGATAATTGATTTTAAGTATTTTCCATTGTAATTTAATTGGTATTGTACTTTTTTGTTTTATCTATAATAAAAAAAATTATTGTTGGGTGATTGAAAATTTTATTGACAAGTACGAATCAAATTTAAAGATATAAAATAAGTTACAATACAATATAACAAAAATAAAGTAAAGAAGACGAACATTATTTGCAATTGATAATTTAGTCTAATCTTAACCGTGTAAATCCTATCGGATACTAAATTCTGTGAACAAATGAGATATTTGAAAGGTTTGATATCGATAAGAAATCCTATCGGATATCTTAACATCGAATCAACATCTAACATGCTGCAATAAAAAATCTTATTGGATATGATAACATCGAATTATAAACTAACATGTGGATAAAAAAAATTATCGAAAATCTTGACATCGAATTATAAGCTGACACGTGGCTATAAAATTAGGTTACCACTTAATTTATTTTAAATAAATTTTGAATGTATATTAAATTAAATGTTTTAATATAATTTAAAAGTAGTATACATTAAATGGATGAATTTAAGATTATTTTTTAAATTTGATTATTCATTTGATGTTTGATGGTTGGAGTGGAATTTTTTTAATGCGGTATCAAAGTACTGTAGCATGTACCAAATATCCATTTGATGCTTTTTGATTACTAGCCTTGGACTTGCTCTTATCCTCTGTAACAATATATTATTATCCATAGCCTACACTTTTCCAAAGAAATAATTCACTTGTAATCTATCACCCCACAAATACTTTTAGTCACACATTTGTGTATACACTATTTCTTCATTTGACACAAATTTACCTACTCAAAAAATATACAAATAACATTTTTCATATCAGAAATTATGGATTCTTCATCTGAATGGTTTCCAAGATGAGTTAACATATTTTCAATCATCAAGTTCTTCATCCACATCTTCAGAGGATGAAGATCTTGTTTTCATTCGTATCAAGAAAGAGACTCAAGAGATGCTTAATTTTATTCCTCGAGTATATCATGCACACGCAGAATAATCATCGCATCGATGGTATATTAATCATGATCGTGAAAGAAGTCACCAACAATTATAAGATGATTATTTTTCTGATAATTGTACTTATCTTGATGATTATTACCGCATACATTTAAGGATGCGCAAAGAATTATTCATATCTTGAATGATGTTCAAAATCATAACTCATACTTCACAAAAAAAAAAAGATGTTCGTGGCCGCCTTGGCCTATCATCTATTCAAAAAATAACTGCAACACTCCGTGTACTTGCTTATGGTTTGTCTATAGATAATTGTGATGAATATCTAAAGATTGGGGTTACAACTGCAATAATGAGTTTAAAGACTTTTGTTTCTCGATAATTAAATTGTACGAGGAATACTACATGCGCTCCCCAAAGGAACATGATATTGCGCGTTTACTTCAAGAAGGTGAATCATGAGGATTTTCAGGAATGCTTGGTTCTTTAGATTATATGCATTGGGAATAGAAAATTGTCCAACTGGTAGGCACGACACACATAGAGGTCGCCATTACAAACTAACTGTAATTTTAGAAGCAGTTGTATCCCATGAACTTTGGATTTGGCATTCATTTTTTGGCATGGCGGGTGCAAATAATGATATTAATGTCTTAGATCATTCCCCATTATTCGACAAATTTATATATGGCAGAATGCCTCCAATCAATATACGGTGAATGGGCATTCCTATTCCATGGTATTTATCTAAAATATGCAACTCACATCCAAACCATTCCTTATTCGACTAATGCAAAATACAATCATTTATACAAAACAAAAGGTTGTCCGAAAAGATGTGGAACATGCATTTGGTGTTTTACAAATCAAGTGGGGCATAACACAAGGACCCGTACGCTATTGGTCAAAAGAAGATCTCTATAAGATAATGAAAACTTGCATTATCCTTCATATTATGATTATAGAAGATGAACACGAAACAAAATACAACTTATGGGAACCTTTACCGAAGAAAATATTTTTCCTCTCGAATTTTTAGAGTAGGTGACCAAATAGCTAACTAATTGTTGTGCTTTGTCACGCTACTCATAAATAATCTATTTCGTATTAAATATTAAACACCTTTTTGGCAATTGATATATGTCGTTCCATGGATATAGTCCTTACAGTTACTTAATTATTATAAATAGATCTAGTAGAATTATGAGAGTATTAAGTATAGTAATTGTTAAACGTAGTTCATAGTCAACGGGTTACGCCACTAATGAGGATATCGACCTTTACCATTTGAGACTACTACTTAATGTATGTGTATTGCGTCTCATCAGTCAACTGTGTTGTGACATCGACATACATAAGTGGGTGCTCATAAGTTTATAAATTCACTGAAATCCCTCAATCTAGAGATCTCTAAGTGGTTTCCAATAATCGAGTAGAGATTGCTATGATATAGTTGTACACTATTAATCCTTAAGACCCAAACATCACCTTGACTTCACTAGAGGACCAGCTGTATCATGACCTGTCCCTAAGTCCCACCGAGGATTGCTCCTAGGGCCAGTGTTCGTGCAGTTCGAAGTCTAGTGGGAGGTCTGAGAATTGTAGTAGGGGATTCGATTTCTTGATCAATCATGGATATCATGTGTGCTCTTACGATTTATAATCCATAAAGTATGTGGCCACATCTAAATGTGTCGTGATTAGAGAAATGTGTTTCTCTAATTCATACACGAACGGATTATATAACCAAGAATTCACACGGTTATTGAGCTCATAAAGAGGTCTCGGTGAACCAATGCCTCTAATTCAATCGGGATACATGCATCGAAGGGATCGTACTGTACGTGAACTATATCACACGGTTCTTGCAGGCACTTCATTTGTATCTAGAGAATCATGATGCATAGTTGTTAGACGCAATTCTTGATTCGTTGGGAAAATTAAGTTGAAACTAGCTTCATTTTAATTAAAACTCCAGGGACGAGTTTAAACCACAATGTATTGTGGGCCCACGACTAGATTACACCTGAACCATCGAGGGTCACATTTCTCGTGTACTTGAGATCCTTAATTGCAACGAGCTAAAATTAATTAGTTAATCTTAGTGAAATTGGAAGTCAATGTGATTGAGTCCAACATTCGTACGTGTTATTACAGATGAGAACAAATAGAGGAAAAAAATTCGACGGAAATTTAATGAACTTTATAAATTGGGATGTTTCCCCATTTGGCAAGTCCTAAATTAGGGTTTTCAATTTTGAAAATTGAAAAATTTCAAAGTGGTGCTAGTATCAACGAGAACTTTGTGCTCGTCACTGAAATATAATTGTTATATTTTTGCGAGTATTCGTTTATTAGAAACGAGCCGAGAAAGATAGTGGGTTTAAGTTATTGGACTTGGTCTAACTTAAGCCCGTAGGGTTCTATTGAAAGCCCTATATAAATAGTGTGTTAGTGGCTCATTAACACAAGACTTAACCCTAACCTCTCTCCCTCGATCAGCCGCTCCACCTTGCAGCTGAAACCCCTCTTCCACCGCCAACCGCAGCCGCATTGGCATTTTCTTTTTCCCCTCGTTCTTCTTCGTTGTACGTAGCCTATCACGTATAGTGGGTTGAATATACAAGGTGAAACCTAAGATGAAGAAGAGTCTTCTGCCGCCACCGCCGCTGCCAGGGTTGTCTCCACACGCTTCCACGTGTCGCCACAAGCCCGTGCTGAGAGAAGACATCTTGAAATCTCCCTCGGATTTTCTGCACAGTCTAGCAAAATAATTCGCCATAAATTAACCAATTATTGGATGAGCATGAAATTTGGACAAAAGATTCAAAACTCATGGAGCTACTATCCTTCTGAAGGAATTGTTCATCGGATCAATAATTAAGGTTATAACGAACTCGGAGCAGACATAGATTTTAGATGAGAAACCTGTTTCAACATCCGCGCAGTTTCATCACCGCCGCTAGTCAGATCAGTGGAAGTGGGAAGAGTAGCTAGTCATCTTCTCGAGTCTTCATTCGATTCATGCTTCAAGGGTAAAATCTCTTTTTCCCTAATTAATATATATTAATTAATTTATATTAATTGAGATTAATGTATGTCAGTTAATTATTAAATCGCCTGAATCTATATGTTCGATTATGTGTTTATGTGATTTATTCGTTAACCATGTTTATTATTTGATTTAATTCTTTGAGCATGCTAATTGATTTAAATTATGCAATTTAATTTAAATTATTACGAGCATGTATGTGGTGATTGCAAGAAATCAGGTACGCAATTAATTGCAATTATGTGCACGTGTTTATTTATACAAATTAGTTTGTTTAAATAAAATAAAAATTTTGTTTTCCGCTGCGTACACGTGCCTGATTCCCAACAACAATATGGTCGATATCCATCAATTCTTGCATCTTATATCTCAACATGTCTTGGTCGATTTCGCAATCGGGGAACTAATGAAGTCTTGCGATTTGATCTTATGAATTATTTGTGGAGTATCGTTGGAGATGAAGAGAGTTAACTATTGTTTTTTTTTCTATAATTAAAAAACAATTATTTAATTAAAATTTAATTGTTAAATACAATTTAAAGTATTTAAAATTAATTGAGATTATAATAAATAAATGATTAAATAAATAGAACTCTAAATAATAAAAATTTATTTCTTTGAAAGCCATAAAAGGAACTTCATAATAATTATTAATGAAATGAATATATACAAACTTAAAAAATGGGTTAATGTTTCTTAAGATATCTCCAATCATACAATATTTCACCTGTTGTCAGCTGAAAAATGAGGGTTATAGAATTTTACAGGCAAAAAACTCACTCTAACGGGGCATGTATATTTCTTATTCCCAACTGCTATATATAGCAAGCGATTATTCACAAAAGCTAAACAAGAAAATATTAAAGTAATCACACTAGGTTTTAGTGTTCAAGTTCTTTTCCTTTTTTTATTAATAAAATAATGAAAGTACATATATATGGCAATAAAATAATCAAAATATAATATAATAATATAAAATTGTAAAATATACATGCTATGGTTGGACTGAAATTGTAAAACAGTAATGACTAGCTATAATAGATATAACAACTCAAATTTTAGCTATTATCATTGGAAATGCTCTTACAGAATAAAAAGATAATAAAATAAATTGTGGATCAACTTTTTATGATTATAGTGCTCAATAACTGTAGCCAGTACTTTAAAGATTGGCCAAATATGGGAGTGCTATTGAGTAATATTTGGTCTGCAACATTTTTACACTAGTTGGAAAAATTGACACTAGTTTACATTTAACGAGATCGATGGATACGCTCTTAGTAGCAAATAAAAAAGAAAGTTTAACTCGAGTTGTAGAGTTATTAAAATTCAGGATATTTCGTGATAGCCTCCTTGTGATTTTTTTAATTGGGTTCAAGCACATTTGTACTATTAGGGATAGATTCAGCCATTCATTTTAGTTTCAAATTTACCCTCCCCATTAGTCCATTTTATGTTTTTTTTTTGTTAATTCTTTTTCATTTTATTTATTTTCTCATTAATTTTTTTCTTAAATTTTTTTTTTCGTTTTTTTCACAATTAACTACAAAATCGATATTATCAACTACACTTTTTTGTTTTCTATAATCATTTATAAAATTAACATAAACCAGTATACAAAATTATGGTATTCAACAACAAGTTTACCAAATTAATATATATTACAAATTATCCAAATCAACTGTAAAATTATTGAAATTCACTACAATTTATCAAACAAAAAAGCACCATAATTCTAGCAAAAAGTACTCTAAATTCTTGTGTAAACAAATATATAAACACCATCTTCTCCCGCGAAAATCCTAGAAAAATAATTCTACTTGTAGATCCTAACATTCGACGCCAGCACTTAGTTCGCCGCTGTCGACCGGTGAGTTTGTCACCCTCAGAGACGGTGTAGATGTTTCTCCATATGCCTGAGCTTATTTTGCTTCCGGCCAATGGAGAGCGGCGGAGAGGCGGCGTCAGTGTAAAGAGATGACAACAACGGACATTTGAGAGGCGGCGACGGGACGGAAGTGGAAGGGGCGGAGACGAATGTGGCATGTGGAGAAGGGAGAGGAATAAGAGAAAAGATAGAGAATTAGGGGTGCAAGTTGGAACGCAAATTTCAATTTTGGCAAGTTCCGATAAAAAATATTCCGATTTTAGAACGATTTTTTTCATTCCATCTTCCGAAATGCAAATTTCCTCTTTTTTTCCAATGTTTGGATTGGATTTGGAATTATATAAACAAATTGGAATTCTCCAATTTCGATCCAATTTAATTTCCGAAATTAATTCCGAAAAATTCACTTTTAAATAATATATACTATATAACTTATTTTAAGTTTTTTGTTTATTTTGTTTTCTGAAACAGTAATTTGATTTAAGTTTTGTTTTAGGATTTGGACATATTGAATTGTTGTTGTAAGTTTTATTGGATATTATGATGTTGTTAGTTTTTTTTTATTTTGTTTGAAATGAAATTTAGTGGTTCGTAGTTTTACTTTTATCGACGTGGATGTTATTATTTTCGAAAATTATGAAATTTTCAGAAAATTTCCGCTACGTTTTGAAATTTCAAAACTTATGATATTTCAGATTTTTTTTTCCGAAACTCCGAATTTTCCGGACCTTATGGAATTGGAATGAATTTTTAGATTCCGAAAATTTTGCAATTGGAATTGGAATTGATTTTGTACTTCCAATTTTTTTCTGGAAATTTTCCGAAAAGGTTAATTCCGATCGATCCATCCGACTTTCACCCCTAGAGAGAATATAGAAAAAAGTGTTGATGATAGAGATAAAATGGTTTGCTAGATTAGAAGTGGCTAAGGGTTTATGAAATATGTCTTTAGGGTTAACAATAAAGGTAGACTATCTATAATCGTGGAAATGTTTATTTAACTAAACAACGACGCGGGAGAGGTTCCCTAAAAGTGGAAAATAGTATGAATCCATCCTAATTAAACGGTATAAATCTAGTGCGGTATAATGCGGCAAAATCATCAAATTGTCAAAATTTGAATAGTAAACTGTCGTATTGAAATTTGCACACAACTGTTTTGGAACATACACGAGGTAGATCATTGTATCGAAGAACGATGCATTGAGTTTTTAATTGCATCTACATTTGTATACATGTAACATTGGGGTTAAAATTGTCCCGCTAGTAGTGGCCTAACAGTAAGCAAGAGAGTTTGTGTCAATTGACCCAAGTTCGAGTACTCTTTTAACCATCTTTTGGTCGAGTTCGTCATGTGTGGTTAGTTTAATGCAATTTACATCTCTCATGTGGTCTGCAAGCTATTGCATGAGAACGGATGTATACACAATTGTTGGAAAAATCTGCTACAAATGAATGTTTGCCGAGGCGAGTTGACTATGTCCTTAAGACGAAATTTTCCCGCAACGGTGCTAACGGTTTGAACGGAAATCGTCTCCCAAGATACAACGGCAAAGATTTGGAATAGGAGCACTCCAAATCCCAAGCACAACGAACTGTACTTTGTGTAGAACTTTTCGAGAGAATCTGTAGTAGGTAGACTAAATATGCAGTAGGTTGTGTCCTTTGGAGCAAAAAGGTACATAAACATACTGGTTGAGCCCAATGGTTGTTTCGACTAAGGAGTCTTTTGGGCCGAATGGTTGCACCACTTCGAGTTCAGCCCATTGGTTTGCATTGGATTGGTTCGGCCGCACCAAATCAAACCAGTCAGACCATTCGAGATGGGCTTCAGGTAAGGAGAGTCCAATGGGTTGACGGCCCATGTCCTAATGTTTTTTGCCCAAAAAATAATATAGTGATTTGGGCCCAAGCCCAAGCCCAAATCCAAATCCGATCCGTACGAACGAGCGAGCCGAGCCGAGCCGACCGGACGGCAGCGCGCGCGCGCGTGTGGGCACGATTCGAAACACATAACATATAGGCCTTTCTCCCAAACAAAGTTGTATACCCAAAGGGCGTGACCCTTAGTCCCAACATTGAGATATATAAATAGCTCAGTACTTCTCTACTTTTCCAATGTGGGATAACTCAAAATCCCACTTTCCTTATATTTTGGACTAGTAATTTTTCATTCACCACAAAATTGGTTTTATACTAATCTAATCCAAAAGTTGATTTATATAATCAATTAGACCATACAATAACATTGTTAAAAAAATGTTCATGACTCAATTTTTAACCAATTTTTCCAATAATCCCCCACATGAATTGAAAACGAGGGCGTCGATTCTCTCTAGAGTTCCATAGTATTGCATCGGGATAGGTAGCATATAGCTTTCAACCTTCCGTACTGGAGTTACATCGGATTTACTAGGTTGAGTAGTGAACGCGATGTCTTGAACTGTCAGTTGTTCGTGTAAACCAAGAAAATGCAACCCACACAATACTATTCTCACATTTCCTTAGTTCTCATGATTGTGTCCGTTTTGGCCCTGGACACACATCTTGGATTCATGAGTTCTTGTCAAATTTTGAAGCGGCCCTCACTTCATACACTTACATAGGTGATCTCCTATTAAAGGTATCCTGCCAATACCTCACCTTTATTATAAGGTTTTGGAATCATTAAAAACGTTTGCTTATCCTTTACCCTTTCTGCAGGTAGCATTATTATCTTTCGCGGTAATGAGTTATTTAGTGCTCGACTGAACTTTCTTAGCTTAGTTGTCCCTTTTGAACCAGTTCTTGGGATCTCCAGTCAACATGGTTGGGTTACCACTAAGATTGTCCTTAATTGATGGGTTTTAGTCCCATTCCCCTAGATAGGCATTGTAGTTGATCTCATGGTAAACCCTTAGTCAACGGATCCGCTAAATTGTCTTTAGAATTTACATAGTCTATAGAAATTACTCCATTTGAGATCAATTGCCTTATGGTATTATGTCGGCGACCAATGTGTCTAGACTTACCATTATACATGCTGCTTTGTGCCCTTCCAATTGCTGATTGACTATCGCAATGTATCAATATTGTCGGCACTAGTTTATTCCAACACGGAATATCTTCTAGGAAATTACGAAGCCATTCCGCTTCTTCTCCAGCTTTATCTAAAGCTATGAACTCCGATTCCATTGTGGATCGAGCTATTCATGTTTGCTTTGTAGATTTTCATGACAGAGCAGCTTCACCTATAGTGAAAACGTAACCACTTGTGGATTTTGAATCTTTAGTATCGGATATCCAATTAGCATCACTATAGCCTTCTAGTACAGATGGATATCTTGTATAATGTAAACCAAAATCTAGAGTATATTTCAAGTATCTAAGTAGTCTAGTTAGTTCATTACAATGGTCATTTCCAGGATTGCTTGTAAATCTACTTAATTTACTAACCTAATGAGCAATGTCCGGACGAGTGCAGTTCATGACGTACATTAGACTGCCTATTATTTGAGAATATTCCAGTGGAGATCCACTGGTTCTCCACGATTTTTGGCTAAGTGTATTTTCAAATCGATTGGGGTCGTAGCAGGTGGACTATCAAACATTTAAAACTTTCGTAGTACTTTCTCAATATAATGAGATTGAGTAAGAACTAGTCCATTGTCATTTTTGATAATTTTTACTCCCAAAATTACATCGGCTAGACCCATATCTTTCATGCCAAAATGTGTCGATAACATTTTCTTAGTTTTCACGATTATATCGTGATTACTGCCCATAATTAACATGTCATCCACATAGAGACATATAAGCACAAATTCATTTGGTGTGTTTTTAATATATACACATTTATCACACGCATTTATTTTAAATCCATTTGCTAGTATTGTTCTATCAAAATTTTCATGTCATTTCTTGGGAGCTTGTTTTAGTCCATAAAGTGACTTCACAAGTTTACATACTTTGGACTCTTGTCCATGATCAACAAACCCTTCGGGTTGTTCCATGTATATTTCTTCTTCTAATTCACCATTTAGAAAGGCCGTCTTAACGTCCATTTGGTGAATTTCTAGATTGTGCAAAGCAGCAATTGCTAGAAGTACTCTAATTGATGTGATTCTCGTTACGAGCGAATATATATCAAAGAAATCTAGACCTTCCTTTTGTCTAAATCCTTTGACTACTAATCTTGCCTTGTATTTATCAATCAAGCCATCGGCTTTGTACTTTCTTTTGAGAATCCATTTACAGCTTAACGGCTTATTTCCCGGAGGTAGATCAACCAATACCCACGTATGATTTTGCATAATCGAATCAATTTCACTATTGATTGCTTCTTTCCAAAGCGGCGCTTCAGGAGTGGATAAAGCTTCTTTTATGGTCCTTGGATAATTTTCCATAGTATATGTTAGGAATTCCGGTCCAAAGGACTTGGCAATTTTTGCCATGTGATTCGGCTTGCCGCAATTGTGGCACGTTCCATTGAACTTGAACTTCTTTGGCTTCCATTTTCCTTTGCCGTTTTTGCTTCCATTTCCACCGCCACTAGCACTTTCTTGAACCTTCCTTTTCTTGCTAACATGCATGTTTGGTTCCATAAGATGTGCTTTAGCCTCCATTTGCTGCTTGCCGGTTTTGGACTCGGTCTTTCGATTATCTTCTTCAATCCTTAACCTCACGATAAGATCTTCAAACCCCATTTCCTTGCGTTTGTGCTTGAGATAATTCTTGAAATCCTTCCAAAGCGGTGGTAGCTTCTCGATCATTGCAGCAACTTGAAAGGATTCACTCAACCTCATTCCTTCGGCATGAATATCATGCATGATGAGTTGCAACTCTTGGACTTGGCTCATAAGAGTCTTAGTATCCACCATTTTGAAGTCCAAAAAACTTTCCGACGATGAATTTCTTCAACCCGGCATCTTCGGTTTTGTACTTCTTTTCTAAGGACTCCCACAGTTCCTTAGCGGTTTCGATAGCACTATACACATTGTACAGTAAATCATCTAGAGCATTCAAGATATGGTTCCGACACAAGAAGTCGGAATGGATCCAAGCATCCCACGTAACTCTTGTTTCCAAGATAGCTTGGGCATTAGGCACAACGGGAGGTGCTTCAGTAACGAATCCAGCCAAGTTGACAGTGGTGAGGTAGAAGAGCAATTTATGTTGCCAACGTTTGAAATCGATACCTCTCCGATTTTTTCTCCATGAACGACGACAGCAGGGTATGGTGTCAGAGTAGGTGACCAAAAAGCCAACTTGTGGCTGTGGTCTTTCCATTTATTATTGTAATAAACAAACCTTTTTCGTATTAATGATAAAACACCTTGGCATTCTATATCTTTATCCCTTTGTCACAAGCATAGATATACTCCTTTCAGTTATTACAAGTACTAGTAATTGATCGTTAGGATCGTGAGATATTTACTTTAGTATTATAACTGTTAAACGTGTTCATAGTCGAAGGTTTACGCCACCAATGAGGATATCGGCCTTTCCCATTAAGAGACTAGCACTTAGTGTATGTGTACTGAATCTCATCAGTAAAGGGTATTGTGATATCGGCATGCATAAGTGGGTGCTCGTAAGTTGACGATTTCACTGAACTCCCTCACCCTATAAATCTCTAAGTGGTTCTCAATAATCGAGTAGAGATATCTATGGTATAGTTGTACACCATTAGTTCTTATGACCTAGACATCACCGTGACTTCACTAGAAGACCAGCTGTATCGTAACCTGTCCCTGAGTTCCACCAAGGACCACCCCAAGGGCCAGTGTTCGTGCAGTCCGAAATCTAGTGGGAGGTCTGTACATTGTAGTCGGGGATTCGATCGCTAGAATAGTCTTGGATGTCTTGTGTGTTCTCATAGTTTGTAATCTCTAAGTCTCTGGCCAGAGCTGACTAAGTGATGATTAGAGAATTTGATTCTCTAAGTCATGCACGTAAATCGTCTCCCAAGATGCAACGGCAAAGACTTGGAATAGGAGCACTCCAAATCCCAATTACGACGAACTGTACTTTGTGTAGAACTTTTAGAGAGAATCTGTAATAGGTAGGCTAAATATGCAGTAGGCTGTTTTGGATTGAAGTGAGGAATTATGGGAAAAACGGGGTCTATTTATAAGGTTTGAAAAGTAGTGTCCTTTGGAGCGAAAAAGTACATAAACATACTGGTTGAGCCCAAGATATGTGTTGTGTCGACTAAGGAGCGGCGCGCGCGCATGTGGACACGATTTGAAACACATAACATATAGGCCTTTACTCTTAGTCCCAACATTGAGATATATAAATAGCTCAGTATTTCTCTACTTTTCCAATATGTGATAACTCAAAATCCCACTTTCCTTCTATTTTGGACTATTAATTTTTTATTCACCACAAAATTGATTTTATACTAATCTAATCCAAAAGTTGATTTATATAATCAATTAGACCATACAATAACGTTGATAAAAAATAGTTATGACTCAATTTTTTACCAATTTTCCCAACACAATTTTTACATATATGGTTGGCTGCAGGTTCATTCATTATTAAAAAAAATATGTTCTATTTTAGAATAATATTTTTATTTTCAATTCTAAAATTTATGATTTCCGATGTTTCTTGGTATGGATTTTAAATACATATTAGATCACGATTTTCGATTCGATAATAATTCAGAAATTTTTGAATTTTTTTTTTTGAAACTCCATCTATAATATCAACATTGTTATTATGATGTTATATAATATGCAACTACAGAAAATAAAAGTTCCGAATTCCGGCAATTCTGATTGATTTTATTTTTTTAATTTGGAACATTTTTTTTCATTTCAGTTCCCAAAATTCTTATTTTCTTTTATTTTATTTTTTCTTTTTCTTTTTCCTTTTTTGACAATTTTTGAAAGGGAAGTTAAATGTTTTTTTCTTGGGAAATGGTAATTAATGACAATCCAATTGGGCCGATTTCCGCCGCTAGGCATTGTAACTATCGTGATTAAGGCTTGAACAAAGCAAGACAGATGATATTGAACTGCGGCGCAGTGTTTGTTCAATGGCGACGCGCGAGGACAACATGCTCGGCTTCTCCGCCTGCTACCGCCGACCAACTCCGCCACCAACTTGATAATCTTCAAAAGGAGGCCGACAACACTAGAGGCAAAGGTACTCTTCCCCAATTCATTATTATCTCCAGAAACTGTATATTTCCTCTCTTTTGCGTACTTTGATTTTGTTTGGTTCATTAAGAATCGTATAATATGTGATTCGAAAATTCTTCACTAATCCGTATTAATTATTATTTGGGTAGACAAACTGCAATCTCTTTGAATTTTAGTATTTGTTTTATAATTATAATTCATTGCCTAGGTTAGGGTTTAGTCCTTAAGTTCAGGGGAATGGTACATTTTCCTGGTCTAGTTTAAAGGTAGGTGTTTAGGGTGAAAAACAACTAATTAATTTCATCCAAATTATTTTGGATTGCTAAGGAAATATTTTCTTTCCAGCCAGTAGTGCAAGATTGAGACTCATGCGGTTGTCTGAAGCGGCTGAGAAGCTTAGACGACAAGCGGCGGTCAGTATTCAAACTGGAAAAGAAAATGATGCTAGGGATTTGCTTTTTCAAAAGAAGAAGGTAATGCAAGCCCTCGAGAAATTGAAGGCTCGTATCGAATTGTTTGACCAACTTTCTGCGAAACTGAATGAGGTATAGCTACTTTTCATCTCTCTAATACGATTATTGGATGATCGACTTGAACATGCAATTTTTATCACTTCGGATGAATATAAATCATTTTACCTTGGGGAAAAAAGAAATTAGAAAAAGGAACATATAATTTTGCTGGAGACCATGTATAATTTTTAGAGGTACGATGTTCGTGTCCTCGATGCCCGATAGCTAGGGTTGGATGTTACTGCTTTAGTGAGGTAGCCAACATTGCCAAAATATTCCATTTTCCATTCTCTCTCTTGTGTAATATGCGTCCCTATAACAGGTTTTTAATCTTGAAGGTCTCGTGTTAGTAGTCTCTGTAAAACTTTCACTGTCTTGTGATGTGTATGGTTATTTTTTTTTTCTACAAGGACCAAATTTATTCGTTTCGTGTGATGATGAGTTAGAAGCCCTTTAGCTCTAAAGTTTTAGTAAAGATTTTCCTACCTTATGCAAGTTGAATAATTACAAAGGGTTTGCTGAAATTCACAGACTTTGCAGATATATCTTTAAGTAGGTTGCTCGTCAGGTCTTTGTTTTCACATTAGATGCAGATTGGTATTTGCATTCTTTCTCTCTCGTGGAGCTGAAATTACTGTCTCTGTTATGAACATATTGTATCCAAACCTTGTAGCTGAAGATCGTATTTGGTTTTAGGCAATCTCCATGAAAGAAAGTCTACTAATTGAGAATATGGGATTGGATGTTGAAGTTAGTGAGACAGAACCAACTAGTCCCATTCGAATTGTATCTCCATCACAGGTAAGTCCAAATAATACAGATGCTGACCTGGAAAATATAAAGGATCAGCAATTGCATATTATTCCCGAGAATCAAGTTGACCCTCTTGCAAAAACCGAGTTTTCCGGTGAAAAAAGGTTAACTTCATACGAGGACTTCATGGGAGGCATAGATCAACAGCTCAAGAGGATTGAAGACGAACTTGAAATGTTTTTAAGGTTTTCGAGCTTACTTTTGGAAAACAAGGAAAAACCGGAATATGCAAAGGTGCAGCATGTGACGGAAATTCTTGCAGGTGTTTCTCATATTCGAGAAAGGTAACGTCTGATTCTTGTTATTAGCTGCTGTCCTTAGATGATCTATTAATACTCATTGCTGTTGTTGGTTAACAAAATTTGTGTATGTTTGCAGAATTGGAACTATCAAGCAAACAAGATGAGTTGTAATGTAATGAAATGCCGTTTTGATGGATGATGGATTTTGAGTTGCTATTTGTTTGCGCGTTATCTTGGCATGGAATCATACTGCGGATAGGTAAGATGACCATGCATGAGTACGATGGCTATTTTTCATTTCGTTAAATATGTGGTCTATATATCAAATAATCGATCTTGAATTGTGAATTAACGTCCATATTACCGTTAGTAATGAAGTCCGATTTTTCAAAGAAAATTTGTATGTATATTACCGTATATATAAGAATAGTAAATTATATTTCTTCCTTGATCATGTTTAGTGCTATTTTGATGGCGTAAACGATTATAGAGCAGCAACAGAGTCCAGAGACAATAATAACATTACTCTTGTACTTGACTAGTTGATTTTTACATTTGCAGCATTACTAGAATTTTGGTTTCACCAATATCTACGCCATTCTTTTCTATGAAAGTATCGGATTTAAGTGAGTTTATCATTCAAGAATGTTGGTTTCGCATTTCTTTCTTTTTCACTCTCAAAGAAGGGAGTGTTGCATGTCTAATTTTGAATCCTTCTCACGTTCTTTCGGCTCAACCCCTTGAATTAATTGCAACTATGTATGTTCAACTAGAGAGTGCCAAGTTAAATGGCTCGAGTTCGGTTTCATAAAATAAAAAAGGGCAAATAGCAAAAAGGGACATAAATGCACATTTGGTCTACACAAAAAAATAGTTTTTCAAATAAACTCATCCTCGTGTCTTTAGTTTAAAATACCCTCCACAATATATTTTTTATCAATTCCATCCATTAAACAACTTTCTCAATATTACACATTCACCCCGAATTTATACAAGTATATCACATTAACCCCCATTTTAATAATTGTTAAAAAAAATCTGAATTTTTTTCCCATCTAGATTCCGTCGTTGACCGGGCGGTTCTCCGGCGTTGATTTTTTTTTGTGAAAACCTTTTTTTTTTCTGAAATTTTTTTCTGGTCGGTCAACCGTCGTTGACCGCCGGTCTCCGACGTTAACCTTTTTTTTTTTGATTTTTTTTTTCTTAAAAAAAATTATTTTAATTAATATTATTGTCTTGGCTGCTAAATTAATATCTGGGTCAGTAACAAACATTATGAATATTATTTTCCTGAACAGTAATATTACTAATATTACTGTCCCAAACAGTAATATTATTGCATGAGCAGTAATATTACGGTTAGAGACAGTAATATTACGGTCGAAGACAGAAAAATTTTAGGTCAAGACGACAAAATTAATTAATACAGTAAATTACAGTCTCAGACAAGTTAAATTACTGTTGAAGACAATAATTTAGCAGCCAATATAGTAATATTAAAAAAAAATTCTAGGAAAAAACAAGATTTCAAAAAAAAAAAAGTCAATTAATAGTTAAATTACTGTCTTTGTTAGTTAAATTATTGTTGGAGACAATAATTTAGCAGTCAAGACAGTAATATTAATTAAAATAATTTTAAAAAAAAAAGTCAATTGACAGTTAAATTACTGTTGGAGACAGTAATTTAGCAGTCAAGACACTAATATTAATTAAAATATTTTTTTTAAGAAAAAGCGAAAAAAAAGGTCAATGTCGGAGACCCGGCGGCTGACCTACCGGAAAAAAGTAGTTTTCAAGAAAAATTAAAAAAAAGTCAATGGCGGTGTCTGGTGGTCAAAGTTGGAATTATGGTCAAAATTGGTTAATTGGACTAAATTAGGGTGTAAATCATGAAATTGAAGTTGAATTGGGTTTTAAAGAATTGAGGGTAATTTGGTATATATAAAATGGTTTTCCTTATTTGCAAATAAGTTTGAATGAGCTGGATTATTTAAAAGACAAAAAAGTTGGATGTCTATTTTTTAATTAACTGCCTTTGTCATGAACCTCTTTGACAATAACTCAATAAAAAAATAAAATAAAAAATTGCTCGAGTTTGGATTCTTTTGTAAACATTTTCGAAGTTGTTAATTCTCAAATAACTTATGTTTAATGTGGTTTATATCCAGTATGATATGCAAACTATTGTACAAAATAAAAGTTTATCTAGTGAACTTCTATAGTTGCTTGTAGTTCCTTCATAGAAAAAAAAAAAAAAAAAAAAAAAAAAAAAAAAAAAAAAAAAAGAACTAAACTTTATATGTTCAACAAAACACATTATTTTACAGGGAAAACATAATTTATGAATTTATCATAGATAATTAACTAAACAAAAGTAAATGAAAAGTATATACATAACAATTCAGCTTTCGATCCAAATTACTTGTAGTTTAAGATGACATTTGCTTTTATGTATACAATTGTACCTAATGGCGGACCGGTTCCGGGTTACGCATTTGTTGAACAATGAACTGACAGGTGGGTGAATATAGGAGACCTAATCATAAGCCACAACAATTGTTTTTAGAAAAAGGGTAATATGCCATGACTCCCTCAAATGAAATCTAATTTGAATTAAATGACAAGTTTAATTGAATTTTTATATTAAATTCTTAGCTTGAAATAATATATGAGTTCCATCCCTAATTTTTTTTATCCCCATTTTACCATTATACCCTAAATTCTCTAATCTATACATTCATATTTCTTCAATTCAGATTTATTTCTCTTCTTTTTGCTCTCTCTCTCTCTCTCTCTCTCTCTCTCTCTCTCTCTCACACACACCTTTCTATATCTCTCTCGTTTTCTCCGCTAGTAGCATGAAACCAGCGGCGGCGGAAAGAGCCAGAGCGGGAGCGGCTGGTGGAATCATGGTGGAGGCGGCATGGGGGGTGGTGTTATGTTGGGATGTTATTAAAAGCATATTTAACTAATCGCATCTGATTTTTTTATTTTATTTTTATCTTGTAAGAGATTTTGCTTGGTTTGGGTTAAAATATGAGAGATTGATGCGATCTCTTTAGTATCATAAATATTTCCTACGAAACGTAAGAATTATTTAATATTTTTCTCTTCATAATAAAAACCCTAGCACAAGACGACTATTTAAAGATAATAAAATCCTAGAATCCTAATCTCACTAGGAAATATAATTACCTAAACTAATAAAATACTTAATATATATCCTAAATACTAAACTCACGGCTATGTATAAAAACCTAAACAAACTATTGTAATTAATTAATAATAAAAATACTAACTATCTAATAATTAAATGATATATATTAATATATCGTATCAAACCACCCCTCTTGAAATGACCTTGTCCTCAAGGTTCGAGTCAATTTGGTCCCTCTCCTTTGCATTTCCACCTATGTTTGACTTCATCGATTTGTTCATCGACTTGCTTCCGAATTAACTCCGAAAAACACGATGGAAAATCGAGCTCTTTTCCAAAGATGAACCTATCTGCCCGAATTAAATTTCTCAATCTCTTTCCCGACAAATCAACCTTCTCAATTGCCTTTTCAAATTTCATCTCCTTCACAATCAATATCATGCTTTTATTTTTCTCAGTCGTCTTTACTGATCCGGGCTCATTCAAAGTCACCAAATCTTGTTCGTCTCCTTTCTTTTGCTTATCGTGGGACTCTTCTATATCCACTCTAGTTCTTTGTTCTCTTCCTTGGTTAATTTCTCGTGTTCGTCCCACTTTATCTCAGTTGACACCGATTCTTCTTCTTTCGGCTCTTCGTCCCACTTTATATCAGATGAATCCGATTCTTCTTCTTTCGGCGAACTCACAAAAATTTGGGGCTCTTCGAAAAATTCATCGTCGTCCTCTTCCTCTCCCTCCGGAGATAGGCTCGGCAACAGCGGCGGTGATGGCGGCGGTGGCGTTGGCGGTGATGGGCGGTAGTCTCTTCGGGTTTGATGATGGCGTTGACGTCGTCCTTGACTTTGTTCGAGCAATTTCTGAAAATCAATCCGTAATTTCTTTACGGATTTTTCCAATCGCTCCAACCGTCTTGTTTCTGACATCAAGATTTTCACAAAGTTTTGATGTGATCTCAACTTTGCTCCAGCTTAGCTTTGATATAATCGCTGCTTTGCTAACGAAGCGTTGGTGTTAATCGCAACTTCGCTCTGATACCAATTGATGCGATCTCTTTAGTATCATAAATATTTCCTACGAAACGTAAGATCTATTCTTTAATATTTCTCTCTTCATAATCAAAACCCTAGCACAAGACGACTATTTAAAGATAATAAAACCCTAGAATCCTAATCTCACTAGGAAAGATAATTACCTAAACTAATAAAATACTTACTATATATCCTAAATACTAAACTCACGGCTATGTATATAAACCTAAACAAACTATTCTAATTAATTAATAATAAAAATACTAACTATCTAATAATTAAACGATATATATTAATATATCGTATCACAGATCTAGGTTTTTTCAAAGTTGGTAGGTGATTATGGTTACGGCGGCTGCGACTAGGGTCTGACGACGGCTACGTTGGCCGCTAGGGTTTGCGACGGCTGCGAGTTGTTGGCGGCTATGGTTTCAGATAGTAAAACACAGTACACGGTAGTATATTATAGTGCACCGTAGCATATAATAGTCTACCACATACAAATTGAAAAATATATAAATTGAATTTAAAAAAAAAAAAAAAAAGTAACGTGCTTTTTTTTCTTCTAATTTTCAGTATTATGTAGAAGAAAGGAATTTTTTTTCTTTACAATACTGTATAAAATGCTAAAATGAAGAAATAAAAAAACAAGAAAACTGATATTTGTAGAAAAAAATTAAAAATGTTAGATGAAAATATGAAAATATTAAATGCATAATAAATAAAATGATAAATGCAGTTTAAATTTACTTAATGCCAATTTCGAATTTGTGAGTGGAGGGTATTTTTGCAATGAATTTTATAAAAGATGTGAAACAAATGTTTAGTTAGTCCAGTCATTTATTTCTAATATGTTTTGTCACTAGGGACCTATATCTTAAGGCCCCTTTTTAAAATTATGTTACAATAAATTTATATAAGGTGTAATATGTAGAGGTCCCTAGTTGGAAATATAATTAGATGTGGAATACAACCTTAATATTTTTTATGAACTAAATCATTTTTAGAAAAATAAATATGAGTCACATCTTCAATTTTTCTTTTATCCATAATTACCATTAACCTAAATCTATAAATTATAAAGTCACATTTCTCTCAGATTTATTTTTCTTTTTTCTTCTCTCTTGCTCTCTCTCTCTCTCTCTCTCTCTCTCTCTCTCTCTCTCTCTCTCTCTCTCTCTCTCTCTCTCTCTCTCTCGCAATCTTTCTCTCTCTATTTCTCGATATCTCTATCTCTCTCTCTATGTTTTTTGTTCTCCACCACTCCAATCCACTACTTGGGGGTGGGGGGGGGGGGGGGGGGGTTATGGCGGTGGAGACAGCGGCAATAAGAGGATGGTTGTAAAGGCAAGGAGGCAACGACTATGGTGGTATTAGGTTAGATCTATGGTGAAGGCGCGGCGACAGTGCTAGGCATGGATG